>NC_134972.1:6347858-6615809 GCF_965638725.1 Aptenodytes patagonicus
CTCCATCTCTTTGCGAGCCGTGGGTCTGGTTTGTCAGATGGGTCACAAGACAGAAAACAAAACCGTTTAAAAAAACCCCACCTGGCTGTACTCAGCATGTAAGAAAGACTTTTGCCTGCGTGCGCTGGGGCGGTTCCCTCGCGTGCAGAGCAAAATACTTGCAAAAGCTGCATCCCTGCCACGTTCAGCCGTTGCCAATGAATTACTGAGTCTGCAAACTATTGCACTTCCTCCTTCTACACCCGTGCGGAGGGAGCAGAACTGGAGAAGGGTGGACCAATTTGTGGAGGCAGCACTGCGTATGGGAGTGCGCAGGCGCTCAGATCAGCCGCTGGGCAGACTGGGTGATACGGGATGCTCGGCACAGGAGGAGGAACACTGGGAGGAGGTGGTCCTTAAAATATCTTCCCTTTCCATGAGATTTCCAGCCTGTCACTGCCAAAGGGTCGGCCCTATTCAGCACCCGCCACCGGGCACCACAGGGCTGGGTCCATGCCCCTGCTCACAGCTGTCGTAACACAACCAGCTTTCGCAGCTGCAATACTGTCGTGAGTCCAGGGCTGTTGGCTGTCCTGCACAGCGTGTCCTGACAGCAGTCCATGTCCGCAGAGGAACTCGGGGAACATAAAACTATTGCCTTGTGTTTGCTGCAAGAGGGAAAAAAATCCTTAGCAGCTCCAGACTCCTCCAAGGAAGCTACCTGAGCAGTTTTGTGTATGTTGGAGGCAGGTCAATGCCCGGTAGTTCCCTGGGACTCCTCCCAGGCACCTCCCGGCGTGTTTTGTCCCCCCCAGCAGGGAGCAAAAATGAGAGAAACATAGAATGGTTTGGGTTGGAAGGGACCTTCAGAGATCATCTAGTCTAGCCCGGCCCCCCCCCCGCCATCAGCAGGGACATCGTCCACTAGATGAGGTTGCTCAAAGCCCCCTCCAACCTGCCTTTGAACACTTTCAATGACGGGACATCCACAACTTCTCTGGGCAACCCATTCCAGTGTCTCACCACCCCCACCGTAAAACATTTCTTCCTTATGTGCAAGCTAAACCTACCCTCTTTCAGTTTAAAACCCTCGGCCCTTCTCCTGTCCCTACAGACCCTGGTAAAAAGTCTCTCTGCGCCTTTCTTGTAAGCCCCCTTTATGTACTGAAAGGCCGCGGTAAGGTGTCCCTGGAGCCTTCTCTTCTGGGGGGGGCTGAACACCCCCAACTCGCTCAGCCTTTCTGCACAGGAGAGCTGTTCCAGCCCTGGGATCGTTTTTGTGGCCTCCTCTGGACCCGCTCTAACAGGTCCGTGTCTTTCGTGCACTGGGGACCCCAGAGCTGGATGCAGCGCTCCAGGTGAGGTCTCAGGAGAATGGAGTAGAGGGGCAGAATCCCTTCCCGCGACCTGCTGGCCACGCTTCTTTTGAGGCAGCCCAGGACACGTTTGGCTTTCTGGGCTGCAAGCGCACAGTGCCGGCTCATGTCGGCATGTTTTTCACCCACCAGTTTTTCACCCACCAGTGCACCCCCAGCTTACTCGCTGGCAGGGCAGCGTGTGAACAGAGTAGGCCCTGGCGCTGTGCAGGCAGTGTTCAGCAATAGCTAAAACACGGGTGTGCTACCAACGCTGGCTTGGTCACAAATCCAAAACTCGGCACCATATGGGCCGCTAGGAAGAAAATTAATTCCGTGCCAGCCAAACCCAGAACGGACGGTGTCTCCGCTACGGCTTGATAGCAGCTTTGTGCCGCCCGGTGTTTTATTTATGGCTTTGCCTTATGTGGTATATTTGGTGTGCACACATCGGAGGGGCTGGGGCTGGTATTGCCCTACACAGTGTCCCCGTCCTGCGCACCCCAGGACGGAGCTGGCGCGGGGAGCAGAGGTGGGGGTGATGACCTGTTAACGAGCCCCATCGGTGCCTCTGCGGCTCAGAATTTAGCAGGCCGGTCCCACCAGGGAAGCCGGGTTCCCCCAGGCCGTCGGCGGGTCCCATGCCCAGCTCCCTGCCTGCTGACACCCTGGGCATCCACGTCCCTGCGTGGTCCGGTACGAAGTTTGGCCCAGAATTGGTGAATTCCTGGGTTTGCTGCCGTTACGACCCAGACAACTGTGCTACTGAGCTGTATTTATTGCTATGCCATTATTCTGCAATTAATGGTCGACCCCTGAAGCTGCCAGTCGGGAGTCTGTCGTCGCACCCCAAACCCGTACCCTGGCGGGGCTGCCTCAGGCCCTTTCAGGAGGGCCGGGGCAATGGGCTTGGGGGGCGGGGGGGCGGTTTCCGTTCCTCCGGGGGCTGGAGGGTGCTGGGCTGGTCCCGTGAGAGCCGGCTGGCTGAGTTGGACAGCCATGACGGCTTGGGTGGAGGTGGGCGGGCCGGGCGGCTGCCCGGGCTGGTGGGGGCCGGTCCCTCCCTGGGGCTCCGTGACATTTGCACACAATTTCTTTTGCGCTCGCCCACCTTTGCTTTCCAAGGCTTGCTAATGCTGCTGCCCGGAGGCTCTCTCTGTCCCTTTGGGACAAGTTGTCCCACTGAACAGAGGAAGTGGAGGTAACAAGGAGGCAAGAGGAGGCGGTGGAGGGGGAGGAGGAGGAGGAAACACCCCCATATTCCTCCTAGATTGTAAGCGCATCAAAAGTCAGCCATGGAGCACCTGCCACGTCTGTTGGTCTTCAGCGATTCAGAACACCCAAGGCTACTGCTGAAGTTGTTACTCACAGGAGTCGTTCCTCGTTGCGGCCATCACTCCTCTCGGCCACAGAGGGGAAAAGCTCTGGATGACATAAGATGTCTGGAGGTGCTCCAGAAAGAGAAGACCAGCGCAAGAAGATCCCTGTCACCTAATTGCAAAGAAATAATTCTAGCTCAATGAAATGAGTACCCAAAACAGCATCTGCCATCCAAACTGTTTCAGTGGTAGTTTGAACTGCAGCAGAGCTGCAGGCTGACGACCTTCCCATCACTGTCACAGGGCCCCAGTTCATAGGAATTATGAAGGCCCACTTGAAAGACTCTAATGCATGTCACCTTCTCTGAAGAGGACCTGCTGCTGACCTGTTGCCAGCGTTAGCAGCAGAGCCCTCTGGCTCTCCAGCCCACACTTTCCCACTGTATGCATGAGTGACCGGCTTTTGGCTGCTACTTTAATGGCTCTCTTTGCCATGCTCCTTTTCTGTCTCGCCTCCTACCGTATCAGTCAGGGTGGGCTTCCTGTCGTTCTAGACCGAGCCCAACACCTCAGTAGGAGGACTACGCTGCTGCCCCATTGCTTGCCTATTTTAGAATATGGAAAAGAAATTGTAATTAGCAAATAGTAGCTCTACCCATAGCCCGTATCTACCTAGTCTACAGCCTACAGCTGTGAAGGTATAGACCAGCTTATACTTATATCCTCTATCTACCTGCTCCGTGATCTGCCCAGAAAGCCAAATCATAATTACCTTTAATAGAGAATGGAACTGGGGGTAAGCGGGGAGAAAGAAAAGGTGGAAAAAAGGAAAAGTGTAGGCACGCAATTAAAAAAGAAAGGAGATGAGTTATCCTGAAGACCAGCTTAGCCCAACTCACTTTCACTGGTGAAAAGCTGTGCAGCTTTGAGGAAAAAAGCTGACTGATGCATACAGATGCCTGAGTCCAGATGTGAAACAGCAGAAAAATCTTGACATAGCTGCTTTCCACTGTCCCCCTACCTGTGCGCATGCTGCGACTTCCTCGTTTCCCTGAAGTCCTCCCAGACTAACAGGGACGTGGCATCTGTCCAGTCCATGTGCCATGAAGAGAAACAGTTTTGACCATGAAGGGGATAGAAAAATCTGCATGTGCAGAAGCAAAGGGGCATCCGTGCCTCAGCTTTGGAGATGCCCAAAGCTGCCCTGAGCCCCAGGAGCCCCTGGCGCCCCGGCATTTGCTTGGCCCTGAAGCTCTGTGGGACCTGCCAGCACTGGGGAGCCCGGGGGACAGAAGCGAAGGACGGTGGTCAGCCCCCATGGGGAGAGTGACGGGGGCTCCGTCCTTCCTTCTGGTCACAGGAGGATGCCCTGGGCCACGCCTGGACAAGGCGTCTCTCCTCCTCATCGTCTGGGGGAAGGCGAGGCCTGAGGGAGGCCCTGGGTGCTGGGCTCAGCACGGGCAGTGGGACCGGGGGCAGAGCCCTCTCTCCTGCCAGGTGCCGGCCTGGCCGATGCGAGCGGCTCCCATCACGCAGCTCCTCCTGCCCAGGGCTGTGGCTGGCAGCACAGACAGACCCGCATTTTCGGAAAGACTTGCCAATCCAGAGCAATCCAGGCCAGGCCCCTTCCTGTCCCTGCCCCTCCTGTCATGTCCCTCCCCCCTCTTCCCTCCCCTCCTTCCCTGAGCAGGCCCAGACCCCATGAGAGTACTTACGGATGGCAGAGCTGTGCACACCCCTTGCGCTGCTGAGAGAACAGCTCCAGGTGCAATGGCCCTTCTTGAAGGCCACCTCTCCGCAGGCCCAGTGTCCCGGCTGGCTGAGGAGTGAGCTGCGGTCAGGGGGCGAGATGCCGTGGCCAATGGGCTGGGTTGGCTGAGCACAGCAGGACGAGGCCTGTGCCCCAACAGGGCCCTTTCCTGGACGGCCTGTCTCCTCAGGAGAGGGCCTGAACAGAAGCTTCTGGCATTTGACTTTATTCCTCTGAAGATGACTGAATTAAACCCCAAAATGCTACAGGACAATAACAGGCAGCTCCTCCTGCCCAGGACTGTGGATTTCTGAAGTCAACCCCCCCCATCACCCAGCCCCCGGGGTCTCTGGTGGCGCATGGGGCAGCGGGCACAGGGAGGCTCTGTGAGGAGAGGTCTGGGCTGCCCCTGCCCGCCCAGAAACAGCAGCGCCATTGGCCACGGCTGAGCCAATCAGTGGAGTCGGAGGCAGCCTGTCAGTCACAGCTGGCCTGGAGTGGGGTTGGAGGGGGTGGAGGCTGAGCAGCCTGAGGAGAAATGGGTGAGAGGCAGGCTGGGGGCAGCCGGGGTGACAGGGGGACCAGGGCCAGGGCCAGACTAGGACTAGGACTAGGACTAGGACTAGGACAGGGCCCAGGCCCAGGCCAGGACCTGGACTGCAGCAGGAGCAGGTATCACGTCCCGGCGTGGTCCGGTACGAAGTTTGGCCCAGAATTGGTGAATTCCTGGGTTTGCTGCCGTTACGACCCAGACAACTGTGCTACTGAGCTGTATTTATTGCTATGCCATTATTCTGCAATTAATGGTCGACCCCTGAAGCTGCCAGTCGGGAGTCTGTCGTCGCACCCCAAACCCGTACCCTGGCGGGGCTGCCTCAGGCCCTTTCAGGAGGGCCGGGGCAATGGGCTTGGGGGGCGGGGGGGCGGTTTCCGTTCCTCCGGGGGCTGGAGGGTGCTGGGCTGGTCCCGCGAGAGCCGGCTGGCTGAGTTGGACAGCCATGACGGCTTGGGTGGAGGTGGGCGGGCCGGGCGGCTGCCCGGGCTGGTGGGGGCCGGTCCCTCCCTGGGGCTCCGTGGCAGGTGGACCGGTTTTCCAGGCACAGGTGACGGCTGCTGGTGTCGGGTCCAGCTCTCAGAGGTGCTGGGGTGGGCGGTCCAACTGTCCGGGCGCGAGGGGCAGCTGCTGGTGTCGGGCCGGGCTCTCGAAGCTGCGGAGAGGCGCCTGCGGAGAGAGGAGGCTGCTGAGGCCCCGTCACGGCTGGGGCTCTGCTCGCCTGACCATGGCTCATCTCCTCTCGGCCCTGGCCATCCTGACCTGCCTGCTCTGCACGTGCCGGGAAGGAGACCTGACCCTGGCAGACTGAGGGGACCAAGGCTGGGCACGGCACTGCAGGCCCAGGAGAGCCTCCTGTTCTCCTTTCTCAGCGTGCCTGGCAGAGACCAGCACTCGGCTCCCCTGCCCATCCCCGACCAGACAAGGGGACAGCCTCGGCTCTCTGTTCAGTGAGGCGCTCTCCATCCTCTCTTCAGAACACGTAGCCAAAGAGCTACGTACCCCTGCACAGACAAAACCCCTGCCCGTGCTGAGAACACGCACGCTGGCAGTGTTGGGGTGCAGATGGGACAGACTGACTCCCTTTCTCCAAAGCAAGGCCGATAGCTGGGAAGGTTCCTCACCACGGTCTGAGTTGCTGGGACACCTTGGCCGAGGTGAACGCCTGGGATTTACGGCATCACCTAAGAGGGTGATTTCTGCTGGTAGGTTCACTGCTAGGGAGCTGTCACTGCTGCGCTTCTCACTTTCTATGGCAATGTCATCCCTCGTTGTTTTTCTTCCTGACCTTGCTCTGCCTACGTCTGTTGCTGGGCCTGCTCTTGTCGAGGCAGGGTCACTTTTAACTAACGCTTGCCGCAGTAAGAACGGGTTTCAGAAAAGAGTGCCCGTGAATTGAGAGGCCAGTTAAAACACCTCACAGCAGAAATCTCAGTAGAGTTTGGCCAGCAACTAACTCGGCACGCCAGAATACCCTGCCTCTAAATGCTTCATGGCTAAGAGCAGCCATCTCATACAGAAGTTTGGCAACCCCCCCCCCTCCCAACAACTCACTGTTTTCTCTTCCTCCACAGACAGATCCCACAACACAACACCATCCCAAGCAGCATGGAGCCCAAGACCGCCACGGCGCCTTCTATGCAGTACTTCTGGAAATCTTTAGGATCTGCAGCGTTTGTGTTTCTCTTGCCGTCCACGCCTGGAGGAACAATTCTGTACGTTAGTGTGTCCTGCACGCTACTGGTAATCTCACGGGAGGTCTGACATTGCCAGGAAATGTTCTTTCTCACTTTGTTAGCATCTCTGAACCAGTGACCATCCCGGGGCTGCAACGTTTCCTCGGTTTCAGCAGAAGCAAAGGAAACTCCCAAAGCCGTTGCCAGTCAAGGCACTCTGGAGGCTCTCTTTCTCCTCTCAGCTTTGCTTACACTCTGGGATGGCCGTAATCCAGTTTTCCCGGTGTCATGGGTTTGCTCCCCCTTCTTGGTGATCCTTCACATTTGCACGCAATTTCTTTTGCGCTCGCCCACCTTTGCTTTCCAAGGCTTGCTAATGCTGCTGCCCGGAGGCTCTCTCTGACCCTTTGGGACAAGTTGTCCCACTGAACAGAACTCACGAGGCCAGATGGAGAGCACGTGGGGGAGCGCAGCTGTTTGACCAGTCGCCCCTTTGAGTGAGGCAGACAAACCCCATCCCTGCGTCAGGGAGTGCCACCCCCAGCTCTCCCTCCCCAGGGGACCCACACCCCAAGGGGATGGAGTCAGGCCCTCTCGGGAGACACCTGAACCTCGCGCTCCCTCTTTGCCTTTTCTCCAGCATGGGCACCGCTTGCATGCCCCCAGTTTTCAGGACTTGTCTCCCACTTATGGACCCCTGCAAGACTGCTCAGTACCTGGATTCTTGCGAAAAAATTCATATATCCCGGCGCGGTGGGCTTCCCCGGGGTTGGACAGCACTGCCAAGAACACGAGAAGGGTAAAGCTTCAGCATGGCTCAGGCACAGAGGACGCAGAAGGGCGGTGCAGGTTCCCTCTAAGCCCGTGCCCGAGCTGCCAGTGCATCCCTTTGGACCTCAGTTCACAGGAGGGATCCCCCCGCCTCTGTTGTGCCTCGGGGGACTCACGGCAAGCTCTGGGATGCAGGCATTGCGGGAGGTACATTCGATTAAGAGTCGTATTTCCCATCATCTGCTGAGCGTGGTTCAGATGGCCTCGTTCCCAAAGGGCAAAGTTCTGAAATTCCTGTGAACTGGGTGTGGTGGGCGGTGAGCATCTCGCTGCATCCAGAGGGTTACGAGTGAGTGTCTCTCTGGCGCGCACTGATGGCAATAACCTCCACACCCCGGAGGTGACAGGCGTCCTCAGAGAGCCCTTCCTGGCTTCTTTTGGAACACTTGCTCTCTACGAATACTCTGGCTGCTGACACGATGCGCAGTAGCGGGCACCAGGGGAAGAGCCTGCCGACACCCAGTGATTTTGATTTATGACACCGGGTGACCGAAGGACAGCAATTACCTGGCACGCCTGTTGATTGAGTTGCCCCCGTTTTTTCATCAGAGACTGGCACTGCGTGACTGCCTCCTTCCTGAAGCGCCTCCTTCTCCACAGTCTCGCCGTCCATCTCTTTAGAAAGAAAGTGGGTCAGTTTAATTAGAAGTAACCGTTCCTCATCGGGACCACGCTACCTTCAGGAGGCAATGCTTCTCAAAATACATTAGTAACGCTCAGAAACAAAGCCTGGGCATTTGGGGGTGCACCTCCTCACTAGTCCAAACAACGTGTCAGTCATGGAGAAAAACTGACGCGCTAGACACTTTCCAGTTTACCAGGAGACAGCAAAGCCTGACCTGCTGAGAGACCAGGAGACGTGGCACGTGACCTTCTTGTTCGCATTCCGCTTAGTGCATTTTTGGCAAACTGCACGGTGATGGTAAATTACTTCCCTCAGAGAGGACAGGAAGACGCTGTAGCCAGCTCAGCTGGGGAAAGAGCCCTTCTGAGAAGCGCTTCCCATCATGCCAACTCCATCACACGGTAAGGGTAACAGACACACATGGCGGACTGAACCGCAAGCTCTTGCAACCACGTTCTGGGCACTTTCACAAGTGGCAGCGAAGAGCCCACCGTCCCCCAAAACAAGAGGAAAACCACAACCGAGTTTTCTAAAACACAACTCGAAACAGAGAGCTAAACCACCCGAGACTGAATTCACAGCCCTTCATTTTAGCTGCCTTCAAGTTGGGTGTCCGGCCTCAAGCTGGGCGTCCAGCTTTCACCTGTCCCTGACCCCGAGGTGTCACCGAGAGTCCTCAGATATCAAGGAGAACAACGGGGCTGGACCGGGCTGTGAAGCCGGGGTGCGCCGATCCTGGCCAGGGCATGCCTGCAGCCCCGGCAAAGCCTGCCGGTCTCAGCGACCCCACGCTGCCTGCGCATCCTCTCTGCCGCCCAAGGGCACCCTCCCCTCTGGCGACTGGCAGGGTGCTGGCCCTCTCACGGCTTATCAGGAATCAGCTCCTTGGCAAGTCCCTCACGCACTCAAGGTGTGGGCGCTGCCAGTTCCTGCCAGCTGGATAACAACGTCTGCCCAGAACAGCTCTGGCCAGTAACGCTGTAACTGGGGCAGCAGCTGTCCCTGCGACTCAGCTTGAACCACAACTGGCAGCAGAGACTCTGGACCATCTCTGCAGCTCGCCGGCGCCTGCAAGGCGTGAAATTGAGTGTCACCGCAGTGAGGCTCTGATCGATCCCTTCCTGCTGTGTAGGCTACGGCTTGTCCATACATGCATCTAAAACCTCAGCTTCCCAAGTCCTCTGGTGAAGAGAGATATATACTCACCGTGTGCTGCTTTGTCCAATCCCTGCAGGATTTCCTTTAGGACTTCTGATGACCGCTGGGAAGATTTGCCCATTTCAGCTTTATGCTTTGCTCTTTGAGGACCTAAACGGAAAGTATAAAGTCAAATTTCTCACAAACAAAATATTGAAAACGAGTGCTTAGTCTGCGAAGTCCGTCGAGACTGACTACTCACCCCTGGGATGCCAGGTGAGCTCCAGCGCAGGATCCAGCCGAGAAGTTGGAAAAGCCCTCCCTGTACCCACATCTGCAACCAAACACCCATGAGAAGTTTCCATCGTACGTTGTGATATACACCGTCATAACTGAATAGCAGAACATATGAGGGGATCACGTAATGACATGGCACACACGATGCAGGTCTATGTTCTCACACCTGCAAGAGATGCCTCGCTCACATTTGGGCTTTGAGCTGGCAGCTCTCAAAGGAAGTAAAAAGCCATGACGTACCCGTGCGATCTCCCTGCGCGTCAGCCCTGGAACCCAGCCGGGAAGCTGGATATCCATCGCCTCCAGCCACGCCTGTAAACAAACCGAACAGAGAAGCTCCCGTGAAGTGTGTCAATACACTTCTTCAGATCTGAACGGCAGCGAATGCAGTTCAAACACGGGGTTGCTCCATGGCACTCGTCTCTCCCTTCCACTCAGGAGCATCGTGCAGACAGTTACTGGGTGCCCGGACCGTGCCGGTCTAAACCAAACCATGCGCGGAGCTGTTGGGAGAAAGGACTCCCTGGCGTCTAAACTCAACCCCAGCAAGCCCGCTGGCTTTGCAGCAGGCACTGGAAGCAGCGCAGGGTCGGAGAGGCTGGGAAAGAAGGCTTTGCAAGGCAGAGCGCTCCGGGACACATCACTGAGCCTGACCCATTCCCTCTCTGCTCTTCTGCATGTCTGAGCATCGTCCAAGGACATACGAAGCTAAATTTCATCTGAACAGAATATTAAAACCTACATGCTCATTCATTCAAGTGACATACCTGTGGGATCGCCCTGAGGCTCCCGGACAAGATCCGGCTGAGAAGCCGGGTGGCCATCACCTCCAGGCACAGCTGTAACCAAGCACGTTTCCATTAGATGTTGTGATCTACTTCTTTCTCAGTGACCTGCAGTGACTGGAGGGGGTCAGGCGATGATGTGGGACCCAGACGCGGTTTGGAAAAAGCTGCAGAGGGGCCTGGGTGACCTGTTGGCTGGCACCTGGCAGCTCTCCAAATACTGTTTCCAGGCCATGGGCAACACCCCTCAAGGACCGGATGGACAAACATACGGCCCCTCGGGGATGTCTTACTGGGAGATCTCTACTGTGCACAAAGGAAGCCCACACGAAAGCACTGGAGGAAAAAAACGATCATTCACACGTCTCGTGGAGAAGAGCCCGCTGGCCAGTGAGAGGCTGCACCAGCGCTGCCCCGTCTGTTCCCCGGGCTGCGGGCCGGGGCTGTGTGTCCCATGGGGACCTGGGTTCGCCCAAGGAGAGCACTGCGGGGCCAGAGCAGGAATGCTCCTGTTTTCCTGAGCGGACATCTCCCAGGGAGAACGTCCCCGAGGCTGAAAGCCAGGACCCAGCTGGGGAGCGGCAGAGCCACGGCCCCAGGCACGACTGTGACCAGCCTGGAGGAGAAGCGCTCCCGCGGGATACAGCCTGGCCCTTGCGGTGCTGCTTTGGCCCCGACGCGCAGGCCATGGGAAGGCTGCCCCGGGGCAGGGCAGCACAGGGCCGGCTCTAGGGACGGTTTCTCACCCTGCGTGGCTGCTCCCGGCCCCACCATTCACCTGGAAAATGTCCCCGCAGCAGCCGCAGCCCCCTGCGCCTTCCTGCGGGGCACCTGCCTCCCGCTGCCTGCGGAGCTGGCCACGGCTCACCCGGCCCAGCCCGGCCCCGCTGCTCTCCCGGCCCTGCCCCACTACGACCCAGCCCCGCTGTCACCCCGAGGTGCGGTGGGTGCTGCACCAGGCTGCCAGGGCTGGGCGCTGGCCCTCGCCTACCCGCCTACCTAATCCCCGCGCTCGCCACGGAGCAGCCCTGACGCCCCAGGCTTGCAGGGCCAGCAGGAGGAGGATAAGGAGGCAGGCGGGGGCCATGGCCCCCCGCACCTGCACCATGCCGCTGCTGCTGCTGCTGCTGCTGCCGCTGCTGCTGCTGCCGCTGCTGCTGCTGGCACTGCTGCTGCTGGCACTGCCGGAGCGGTGCCCCCGGCACAGCACCCCACATCACGGCATGGCACAGCTTGGCTCTGTGACCTCACAGCCCAGCCTCCCCACCGTGGCCACGCCCCTGGCATGCTGCCCCTCCCCCAAGCACCACCCCTGGCAGGCCCCGCCCCCACATGACACCTCGGGAGGGCGGGGCTCCCGGAGGGGAGGGAGACTGAGACTGCCCCACCCTGCCCCCCTGGCGGGGCTGTGTGCAGCGGAGGTCCCTCACCTCATGGCCCTGTCTGGGCATCGCGGCCGGCTCTCTGCAGCGCTGGGGCGGCCGGCATGGCCGGGAGCAGCCCTCTGCAGTGCCGGTTCCGTGTTTCCTGGCGCAGGCAGGTGCCGAGGGGCTGCGCCGAGGCCAGGCGGCGCTGGCGTGGGGAATGCTGGTCCTGCACCGCGGGGCTTCCCTTGGGAGCTGCCCTGGCGTGGGAGCACCACGGCGGCGCGCTGCCTCGGGGACTGACACGCGGGCTGTGAGGAGCGGCTGTGACAGCAGCCGAGTCGCAGCGCAGCAAAACTGACCAACACAGGCTCATCCTGATGCAGTGAAGTGGAAAACTCTGCTTTCTGGCTTGGAAGGGATTCTGGCCTAAACACTCCCACAACAAACAAGAGTTTGCTCCATCTCTTTGCGAGCCGTGGGTCTGGTTTGTCAGATGGGTCACAAGACAGAAAACAAAACCGTTTAAAAAAACCCCACCTGGCTGTACTCAGCATGTAAGAAAGACTTTTGCCTGCGTGCGCTGGGGCGGTTCCCTCGCGTGCAGAGCAAAATACTTGCAAAAGCTGCATCCCTGCCACGTTCAGCCGTTGCCAATGAATTACTGAGTCTGCAAACTATTGCACTTCCTCCTTCTACACCCGTGCGGAGGGAGCAGAACTGGAGAAGGGTGGACCAATTTGTGGAGGCAGCACTGCGTATGGGAGTGCGCAGGCGCTCAGATCAGCCGCTGGGCAGACTGGGTGATACGGGATGCTCGGCACAGGAGGAGGAACGCTGGGAGGAGGTGGTCCTTAAAATATCTTCCCTTTCCATGAGATTTCCAGCCTGTCACTGCCAAAGGGTCGGCCCTATTCAGCACCCGCCACCGGGCACCACAGGGCTGGGTCCATGCCCCTGCTCACAGCTGTCGTAACACAACCAGCTTTCGCAGCTGCAATACTGTCGTGAGTCCAGGGCTGTTGGCTGTCCCGCACAGCGTGTCCTGACAGCAGTCCATGTCCGCAGAGGAACTCGGGGAACATAAAACTATTGCCTTGTGTTTGCTGCAAGAGGGAAAAAAATCCTTAGCAGCTCCAGACTCCTCCAAGGAAGCTACCTGAGCAGTTTTGTGTATGTTGGAGGCAGGTCAATGCCCGGTAGTTCCCTGGGACTCCTCCCAGGCACCTCCCGGCGTGTTTTGTCCCCCCCAGCAGGGAGCAAAAATGAGAGAAACATAGAATGGTTTGGGTTGGAAGGGACCTTCAGAGATCATCTAGTCTAGCCCGGCCCCCCCCCCGCCATCAGCAGGGACATCGTCCACTAGATGAGGTTGCTCAAAGCCCCCTCCAACCTGCCTTTGAACACTTTCAATGACGGGACATCCACAACTTCTCTGGGCAACCCGTTCCAGTGTCTCACCACCCCCACCGTAAAACATTTCTTCCTTATGTGCAAGCTAAACCTACCCTCTTTCAGTTTAAAACCCTCGGCCCTTCTCCTGTCCCTACAGACCCTGGTAAAAAGTCTCTCTGCGCCTTTCTTGTAAGCCCCCTTTATGTACTGAAAGGCCGCGGTAAGGTGTCCCTGGAGCCTTCTCTTCTGGGGGGGGCTGAACACCCCCAACTCGCTCAGCCTTTCTGCACAGGAGAGCTGTTCCAGCCCTGGGATCGTTTTTGTGGCCTCCTCTGGACCCGCTCTAACAGGTCCGTGTCTTTCGTGCACTGGGGACCCCAGAGCTGGATGCAGCGCTCCAGGTGAGGTCTCAGGAGAATGGAGTAGAGGGGCAGAATCCCTTCCCGCGACCTGCTGGCCACGCTTCTTTTGAGGCAGCCCAGGACACGTTTGGCTTTCTGGGCTGCAAGCGCACAGTGCCGGCTCATGTCGGCATGTTTTACACCCACCAGTTTTTCACCCACCAGTGCACCCCCAGCTTACTCGCTGGCAGGGCAGCGTGTGAACAGAGTAGGCCCTGGTGCTGTGCAGGCAGTGTTCAGCAATAGCTAAAACACGGGTGTGCTACCAACGCTGGCTTGGTCACAAATCCAAAACTCGGCACCATATGGGCCGCTAGGAAGAAAATTAATTCCGTGCCAGCCAAACCCAGAACGGACGGTGTCTCCGCTACGGCTTGATAGCAGCTTTGTGCCGCCCGGTGTTTTATTTATGGCTTTGCCTTATGTGGTATATTTGGTGTGCACACATCGGAGGGGCTGGGGCTGGTATTGCCCTACACAGTGTCCCCGTCCTGCGCACCCCAGGACGGAGCTGGCGCGGGGAGCAGAGGTGGGGGTGATGACCTGTTAACGAGCCCCATCGGTGCCTCTGCGGCTCAGAATTTAGCAGGCCGGTCCCACCAGGGAAGCCGGGTTCCCCCAGGCCGTCGGCGGGTCCCATGCCCAGCTCCCTGCCTGCTGACACCCTGGGCATCCACGTCCCTGCGTGGTCCGGTACGAAGTTTGGCCCAGAATTGGTGAATTCCTGGGTTTGCTGCCGTTACGACCCAGACAACTGTGCTACTGAGCTGTATTTATTGCTATGCCATTATTCTGCAATTAATGGTCGACCCCTGAAGCTGCCAGTCGGGAGTCTGTCGTCGCACCCCAAACCCGTACCCTGGCGGGGCTGCCTCAGGCCCTTTCAGGAGGGCCGGGGCAATGGGCTTGGGGGGCGGGGGGGGCGGTTTCCGTTCCTCCGGGGGCTGGAGGGTGCTGGGCTGGTCCCGCGAGAGCCGGCTGGCTGAGTTGGACAGCCATGACGGCTTGGGTGGAGGTGGGCGGGCCGGGCGGCTGCCCGGGCTGGTGGGGGCCGGTCCCTCCCTGGGGCTCCGTGACATTTGCACACAATTTCTTTTGCGCTCGCCCACCTTTGCTTTCCAAGGCTTGCTAATGCTGCTGCCCGGAGGCTCTCTCTGTCCCTTTGGGACAAGTTGTCCCACTGAACAGAGGAAGTGGAGGTAACAAGGAGGCAAGAGGAGGCGGTGGAGGGGGAGGAGGAGGAGGAAACACCCCCATATTCCTCCTAGATTGTAAGCGCATCAAAAGTCAGCCATAGAGCACCTGCCACGTCTGTTGGTCTTCAGCGATTCAGAACACCCAAGGCTACTGCTGAAGTTGTTACTCACAGGAGTCGTTCCTCGTTGCGGCCATCACTCCTCTCGGCCACAGAGG
The DNA here is from genome assembly GCF_965638725.1 of Aptenodytes patagonicus. Taxonomy (NCBI): domain Eukaryota; kingdom Metazoa; phylum Chordata; class Aves; order Sphenisciformes; family Spheniscidae; genus Aptenodytes; species Aptenodytes patagonicus. The sequence continues at coordinate 6,362,739 of NC_134972.1, forward strand.
GGAAAAGCTCTGGATGACATAAGATGTCTGGAGGTGCTCCAGAAAGAGAAGACCAGCGCAAGAAGATCCCTGTCACCTAATTGCAAAGAAATAATTCTAGCTCAATGAAATGAGTACCCAAAACAGCATCTGCCATCCAAACTGTTTCAGTGGTAGTTTGAACTGCAGCAGAGCTGCAGGCTGACGACCTTCCCATCACTGTCACAGGGCCCCAGTTCATAGGAATTATGAAGGCCCACTTGAAAGACTCTAATGCATGTCACCTTCTCTGAAGAGGACCTGCTGCTGACCTGTTGCCAGCGTTAGCAGCAGAGCCCTCTGGCTCTCCAGCCCACACTTTCCCACTGTATGCATGAGTGACCGGCTTTTGGCTGCTACTTTAATGGCTCTCTTTGCCATGCTCCTTTTCTGTCTCGCCTCCTACCGTATCAGTCAGGGTGGGCTTCCTGTCGTTCTAGACCGAGCCCAACACCTCAGTAGGAGGACTACGCTGCTGCCCCATTGCTTGCCTATTTTAGAATATGGAAAAGAAATTGTAATTAGCAAATAGTAGCTCTACCCATAGCCCGTATCTACCTAGTCTACAGCCTACAGCTGTGAAGGTATAGACCAGCCTATACTTATATCCTCTATCTACCTGCTCCGTGATCTGCCCAGAAAGCCAAATCATAATTACCTTTAATAGAGAATGGAACTGGGGGTAAGCGGGGAGAAAGAAAAGGTGGAAAAAAGGAAAAGTGTAGGCACGCAATTAAAAAAGAAAGGAGATGAGTTATCCTGAAGACCAGCTTAGCCCAACTCACTTTCACTGGTGAAAAGCTGTGCAGCTTTGAGGAAAAAAGCTGACTGATGCATACAGATGCCTGAGTCCAGATGTGAAACAGCAGAAAAATCTTGACATAGCTGCTTTCCACTGTCCCCCTACCTGTGCGCATGCTGCGACTTCCTCGTTTCCCTGAAGTCCTCCCAGACTAACAGGGACGTGGCATCTGTCCAGTCCATGTGCCATGAAGAGAAACAGTTTTGACCATGAAGGGGATAGAAAAATCTGCATGTGCAGAAGCAAAGGGGCATCCGTGCCTCAGCTTTGGAGATGCCCAAAGCTGCCCTGAGCCCCAGGAGCCCCTGGCGCCCCGGCATTTGCTTGGCCCTGAAGCTCTGTGGGACCTGCCAGCACTGGGGAGCCCGGGGGACAGAAGCGAAGGACGGTGGTCAGCCCCCATGGGGAGAGTGACGGGGGCTCCGTCCTTCCTTCTGGTCACAGGAGGATGCCCTGGGCCACGCCTGGACAAGGCGTCTCTCCTCCTCATCGTCTGGGGGAAGGCGAGGCCTGAGGGAGGCCCTGGGTGCTGGGCTCAGCACGGGCAGTGGGACCGGGGGCAGAGCCCTCTCTCCTGCCAGGTGCCGGCCTGGCCGATGCGAGCGGCTCCCATCACGCAGCTCCTCCTGCCCAGGGCTGTGGCTGGCAGCACAGACAGACCCGCATTTTCGGAAAGACTTGCCAATCCAGAGCAATCCAGGCCAGGCCCCTTCCTGTCCCTGCCCCTCCTGTCATGTCCCTCCCCCCTCTTCCCTCCCCTCCTTCCCTGAGCAGGCCCAGACCCCATGAGAGTACTTACGGATGGCAGAGCTGTGCACACCCCTTGCGCTGCTGAGAGAACAGCTCCAGGTGCAATGGCCCTTCTTGAAGGCCACCTCTCCGCAGGCCCAGTGTCCCGGCTGGCTGAGGAGTGAGCTGCGGTCAGGGGGCGAGATGCCGTGGCCAATGGGCTGGGTTGGCTGAGCACAGCAGGACGAGGCCTGTGCCCCAACAGGGCCCTTTCCTGGACGGCCTGTCTCCTCAGGAGAGGGCCTGAACAGAAGCTTCTGGCATTTGACTTTATTCCTCTGAAGATGACTGAATTAAACCCCAAAATGCTACAGGACAATAACAGGCAGCTCCTCCTGCCCAGGACTGTGGATTTCTGAAGTCAACCCCCCCCATCACCCAGCCCCCGGGGTCTCTGGTGGCGCATGGGGCAGCGGGCACAGGGAGGCTCTGTGAGGAGAGGTCTGGGCTGCCCCTGCCCGCCCAGAAACAGCAGCGCCATTGGCCACGGCTGAGCCAATCAGTGGAGTCGGAGGCAGCCTGTCAGTCACAGCTGGCCTGGAGTGGGGTTGGAGGGGGTGGAGGCTGAGCAGCCTGAGGAGAAATGGGTGAGAGGCAGGCTGGGGGCAGCCGGGGTGACAGGGGGACCAGAGCCAGGGCCAGACTAGGACTAGGACTAGGACTAGGACTAGGACAGGGCCCAGGCCCAGGCCAGGACCTGGACTGCTGCAGGAGCAGGTATCACGTCCCGGCGTGGTCCGGTACGAAGTTTGGCCCAGAATTGGTGAATTCCTGGGTTTGCTGCCGTTACGACCCAGACAACTGTGCTACTGAGCTGTATTTATTGCTATGCCATTATTCTGCAATTAATGGTCGACCCCTGAAGCTGCCAGTCGGGAGTCTGTCGTCGCACCCCAAACCCGTACCCTGGCGGGGCTGCCTCAGGCCCTTTCAGGAGGGCCGGGGCAATGGGCTTGGGGGGCGGGGGGGCGGTTTCCGTTCCTCCGGGGGCTGGAGGGTGCTGGGCTGGTCCCGCGAGAGCCGGCTGGCTGAGTTGGACAGCCATGACGGCTTGGGTGGAGGTGGGCGGGCCGGGCGGCTGCCCGGGCTGGTGGGGGCCGGTCCCTCCCTGGGGCTCCGTGTCAGGCGGACCGGTTTTCCAGGCACAGGTGACGGCTGCTGGTGTCGGGTCCAGCTCTCAGAGGTGCTGGGGTGGGCGGTCCAACTGTCCGGGCGCGAGGGGCAGCTGCTGGTGTCGGGCCGGGCTCTCGAAGCTGCGGAGAGGCGCCTGCGGAGAGAGGAGGCTGCTGAGGCCCCGTCACGGCTGGGGCTCTGCTCGCCTGACCATGGCTCATCTCCTCTCGGCCCTGGCCATCCTGACCTGCCTGCTCTGCACGTGCCGGGAAGGAGACCTGACCCTGGCAGACCGAGGGGACCAAGGCTGGGCACGGCACTGCAGGCCCAGGAGAGCCTCCTGTTCTCCTTTCTCAGCGTGCCTGGCAGAGACCAGCACTCGGCTCCCCTGCCCATCCCCGACCAGACAAGGGGACAGCCTCGGCTCTCTGTTCAGTGAGGCGCTCTCCATCCTCTCTTCAGAACACGTAGCCAAAGAGCTACGTACCCCTGCACAGACAAAACCCCTGCCCGTGCTGAGAACACGCACGCTGGCAGTGTTGGGGTGCAGATGGGACAGACTGACTCCCTTTCTCCAAAGCAAGGCCGATAGCTGGGAAGGTTCCTCACCACGGTCTGAGTTGCTGGGACACCTTGGCCGAGGTGAACGCCTGGGATTTACGGCATCACCTAAGAGGGTGATTTCTGCTGGTAGGTTCACTGCTAGGGAGCTGTCACTGCTGCGCTTCTCACTTTCTATGGCAATGTCATCCCTCGTTGTTTTTCTTCCTGACCTTGCTCTGCCTACGTCTGTTGCTGGGCCTGCTCTTGTCGAGGCAGGGTCACTTTTAACTAACGCTTGCCGCAGTAAGAACGGGTTTCAGAAAAGAGTGCCCGTGAATTGAGAGGCCAGTTAAAACACCTCACAGCAGAAATCTCAGTAGAGTTTGGCCAGCAACTAACTCGGCACGCCAGAATACCCTGCCTCTAAATGCTTCATGGCTAAGAGCAGCCATCTCATACAGAAGTTTGGCAACCCCCCCCCCTCCCAACAACTCACTGTTTTCTCTTCCTCCACAGACAGATCCCACAACACAACACCATCCCAAGCAGCATGGAGCCCAAGACCGCCACGGCGCCTTCTATGCAGTACTTCTGGAAATCTTTAGGATCTGCAGCGTTTGTGTTTCTCTTGCCGTCCACGCCTGGAGGAACAATTCTGTACGTTAGTGTGTCCTGCACGCTACTGGTAATCTCACGGGAGGTCTGACATTGCCAGGAAATGTTCTTTCTCACTTTGTTAGCATCTCTGAACCAGTGACCATCCCGGGGCTGCAACGTTTCCTCGGTTTCAGCAGAAGCAAAGGAAACTCCCAAAGCCGTTGCCAGTCAAGGCACTCTGGAGGCTCTCTTTCTCCTCTCAGCTTTGCTTACACTCTGGGATGGCCGTAATCCAGTTTTCCCGGTGTCATGGGTTTGCTCCCCCTTCTTGGTGATCCTTCACATTTGCACGCAATTTCTTTTGCGCTCGCCCACCTTTGCTTTCCAAGGCTTGCTAATGCTGCTGCCCGGAGGCTCTCTCTGACCCTTTGGGACAAGTTGTCCCACTGAACAGAACTCACGAGGCCAGATGGAGAGCACGTGGGGGAGCGCAGCTGTTTGACCAGTCGCCCCTTTGAGTGAGGCAGACAAACCCCATCCCTGCGTCAGGGAGTGCCACCCCCAGCTCTCCCTCCCCAGGGGACCCACACCCCAAGGGGATGGAGTCAGGCCCTCTCGGGAGACACCTGAACCTCGCGCTCCCTCTTTGCCTTTTCTCCAGCATGGGCACCGCTTGCATGCCCCCAGTTTTCAGGACTTGTCTCCCACTTATGGACCCCTGCAAGACTGCTCAGTACCTGGATTCTTGCGAAAAAATTCATATATCCCGGCGCGGTGGGCTTCCCCGGGGTTGGACAGCACTGCCAAGAACACGAGAAGGGTAAAGCTTCAGCATGGCTCAGGCACAGAGGACGCAGAAGGGCGGTGCAGGTTCCCTCTAAGCCCGTGCCCGAGCTGCCAGTGCATCCCTTTGGACCTCAGTTCACAGGAGGGATCCCCCCGCCTCTGTTGTGCCTCGGGGGACTCACGGCAAGCTCTGGGATGCAGGCATTGCGGGAGGTACATTCGATTAAGAGTCGTATTTCCCATCATCTGCTGAGCGTGGTTCAGATGGCCTCGTTCCCAAAGGGCAAAGTTCTGAAATACCTGTGAACTGGGTGTGGTGGGCGGTGAGCATCTCGCTGCATCCAGAGGGTTACGAGTGAGTGTCTCTCTGGCGCGCACTGATGGCAATAACCTCCACACCCCGGAGGTGACAGGCGTCCTCAGAGAGCCCTTCCTGGCTTCTTTTGGAACACTTGCTCTCTACGAATACTCTGGCTGCTGACACGATGCGCAGTAGCGGGCACCAGGGGAAGAGCCTGCCGACACCCAGTGATTTTGATTTATGACACCGGGTGACCGAAGGACAGCAATTACCTGGCACGCCTGTTGATTGAGTTGCCCCCGTTTTTTCATCAGAGACTGGCACTGCGTGACTGCCTCCTTCCTGAAGCGCCTCCTTCTCCACAGTCTCGCCGTCCATCTCTTTAGAAAGAAAGTGGGTCAGTTTAATTAGAAGTAACCGTTCCTCATCGGGACCACGCTACCTTCAGGAGGCAATGCTTCTCAAAATACATTAGTAACGCTCAGAAACAAAGCCTGGGCATTTGGGGGTGCACCTCCTCACTAGTCCAAACAACGTGTCAGTCATGGAGAAAAACTGACGCGCTAGACACTTTCCAGTTTACCAGGAGACAGCAAAGCCTGACCTGCTGAGAGACCAGGAGACGTGGCACGTGACCTTCTTGTTCGCATTCCGCTTAGTGCATTTTTGGCAAACTGCACGGTGATGGTAAATTACTTCCCCCCTCAGAGAGGACAGGAAGACGCTGTAGCCAGCTCAGCTGGGGAAAGAGCCCTTCTGAGAAGCGCTTCCCATCATGCCAACTCCATCACACGGTAAGGGTAACAGACACACATGGCGGACTGAACCGCAAGCTCTTGCAACCACGTTCTGGGCACTTTCACAAGTGGCAGCGAAGAGCCCACCGTCCCCCAAAACAAGAGGAAAACCACAACCGAGTTTTCTAAAACACAACTCGAAACAGAGAGCTAAACCACCCGAGACTGAATTCACAGCCCTTCATTTTAGCTGCCTTCAAGTTGGGTGTCCGGCCTCAAGCTGGGCGTCCAGCTTTCACCTGTCCCTGACCCCGAGGTGTCACCGAGAGTCCTCAGATATCAAGGAGAACAACGGGGCTGGACCGGGCTGTGAAGCCGGGGTGCGCCGATCCTGGCCAGGGCATGCCTGCAGCCCCGGCAAAGCCTGCCGGTCTCAGCGACCCCACGCTGCCTGCGCATCCTCTCTGCCGCCCAAGGGCACCCTCCCCTCTGGCGACTGGCAGGGTGCTGGCCCTCTCACGGCTTATCAGGAATCAGCTCCTTGGCAAGTCCCTCACGCACTCAAGGTGTGGGCGCTGCCAGTTCCTGCCAGCTGGATAACAACGTCTGCCCAGAACAGCTCTGGCCAGTAACGCTGTAACTGGGGCAGCAGCTGTCCCTGCGACTCAGCTTGAACCACAACTGGCAGCAGAGACTCTGGACCATCTCTGCAGCTCGCCGGCGCCTGCAAGGCGTGAAATTGAGTGTCACCGCAGTGAGGCTCTGATCGATCCCTTCCTGCTGTGTAGGCTACGGCTTGTCCATACATGCATCTAAAACCTCAGCTTCCCAAGTCCTCTGGTGAAGAGAGATATATACCCACCGTGTGCTGCTTTGTCCAATCCCTGCAGGATTTCCTTTAGGACTTCTGATGACCGCTGGGAAGATTTGCCCATTTCAGCTTTATGCTTTGCTCTTTGAGGACCTAAACGGAAAGTATAAAGTCAAATTTCTCACAAACAAAATATTGAAAACGAGTGCTTAGTCTGCGAAGTCCGTCGAGACTGACTACTCACCCCTGGGATGCCAGGTGAGCTCCAGCGCAGGATCCAGCCGAGAAGTTGGAAAAGCCCTCCCTGTACCCACATCTGCAACCAAACACCCATGAGAAGTTTCCATCGTACGTTGTGATATACACCGTCATAACTGAATAGCAGAACATATGAGGGGATCACGTAATGACATGGCACACACGATGCAGGTCTATGTTCTCACACCTGCAAGAGATGCCTCGCTCACATTTGGGCTTTGAGCTGGCAGCTCTCAAAGGAAGTAAAAAGCCATGACGTACCCGTGCGATCTCCCTGCGCGTCAGCCCTGGAACCCAGCCGGGAAGCTGGATATCCATCGCCTCCAGCCACGCCTGTAAACAAACCGAACAGAGAAGCTCCCGTGAAGTGTGTCAATACACTTCTTCAGATCTGAACGGCAGCGAATGCAGTTCAAACACGGGGTTGCTCCATGGCACTCGTCTCTCCCTTCCACTCAGGAGCATCGTGCAGACAGTTACTGGGTGCCCGGACCGTGCCGGTCTAAACCAAACCATGCGCGGAGCTGTTGGGAGAAAGGACTCCCTGGCGTCTAAACTCAACCCCAGCAAGCCCGCTGGCTTTGCAGCAGGCACTGGAAGCAGCGCAGGGTCGGAGAGGCTGGGAAAGAAGGCTTTGCAAGGCAGAGCGCTCCGGGACACATCACTGAGCCTGACCCATTCCCTCTCTGCTCTTCTGCATGTCTGAGCATCGGCCAAGGACATACGAAGCTAAATTTCATCTGAACAGAATATTAAAACCTACATGCTCATTCATTCAAGTGACATACCTGTGGGATCGCCCTGAGGCTCCCGGACAAGATCCGGCTGAGAAGCCGGGTGGCCATCACCTCCAGGCACAGCTGTAACCAAGCACGTTTCCATTAGATGTTGTGATCTACTTCTTTCTCAGTGACCTGCAGTGACTGGAGGGGGTCAGGCGATGATGTGGGACCCAGACGCGGTTTGGAAAAAGCTGCAGAGGGGCCTGGGTGACCTGTTGGCTGGCACCTGGCAGCTCTCCAAATACTGTTTCCAGGCCATGGGCAACACCCCTCAAGGACCGGATGGACAAACATACGGCCCCTCGGGGATGTCTTACTGGGAGATCTCTACTGTGCACAAAGGAAGCCCACACGAAAGCACTGGAGGAAAAAAACGATCATTCACACGTCTCGTGGAGAAGAGCCCGCTGGCCAGTGCAGAGTGGAGCCTGCAGCATGGCACATCACAATGTTGCACAGCGGGGCTTGTGACATCATAGCCCTGCGTTCCCAGCAGAGCCATTGGGAGTGGTTGCAACATCCCTGGAGGTATTTAAAAGATGTTTAGCCATTTCACTTAGTGATATAGGTTAGTGGTGGACTAGGGAGTGTTAGGTTAACGGTTGGATCGATATTCTTAAAGGTCTTTTCCAACCTAAACAATTCTATTATTCTACTGTTAATTAAGTACTATCAGCTCATCCTGGTGCAAGTATCAAGACTTCACGTACTTTGGCTTTGTCACCATCCCTAAGTCCTTGGACAAAGTTTCTAAATTTCTCCTTTGCATCTTCACCAGTTTCCACCTCGTGAGTGCTGCCTTTTTGTCCTGGAGCTCAGTCACTTAAGACAGGCAGCCTTTTGAGTTGTTGGAGAAACCTTGTGGATAATTGGAGAGATCATTCTTTTCCTCGGAGGATGCTGTTGTGACACCCATCGGATTTCCCGTGCTCCTTCACCCTTCAGAGCTTCTTCACATAGCAGCACTTTTACATCCCATAGTTCCGAGTGCATCACTCTTCTCCTCTGGAGAGCTGTCCCAGGTCTCTGGTCCTCCTGGGAGTGCACATTTTGGCCGCAGCACCTCAGCTCTGATACTGTAGTTCAGCACAGAATACTCGCAGAGAAAACTTAGCAGTAATCCTAATAGAAGTTCATTGTAAGTTGAGCACTTAGTGCTGTAGTGCGTTTTTCTGCAAATAAAGCAAGCCCTTGTGCCCTGTTCTCTGCAGCATAGATCCCTTGGCCACAAGACAACCTCAGCAGCATAGTGTCACACAATAGCCTGGAAGAAACTCCCACTCCCTATGGGACACTATTCCTCCTGCATGGCATTGCCTGTAGCTAGGAGTGCAGCAAAAATTCTCATGAAAACAGCATTTCTGTTTGTACTGTAGAGATCATGAAAAGAGTTGTTTCCCTGTAAGAAAATCCTATAGTAGCTTGAATGCCCAAAACAGGAGACTGTCTTCCATGGATGGGTGTGATATAGTTTGCCGCTTTTGGGTTGAAGGCCCATTCAGTGCTATCCCACCTGGGCTTCCCATCATCTACAGAGACCTAGGATTATCTGCATGATTCTCTCTTTATAGTGTGACCGCTAATTAATAGCATTTTAGAAGGTACCTCACAGAAGCTGAGTGCCTTTCTTACTGGAATTTTTATAAACAAGTGCCTCCTGGTGAAAAACAGCGTCTTAGCATCTTTGAACGCACCTTTGAATGCAGCCCCTATGGTCCCGTGGGCTAGTAATACTGTAGTTTGCTCAAGTAAGCCCTGGCTTTATCCAATCCAGTGCTGGTTGTTCTCTTCCAAGCCTGCCTCAAAGCTCAAAGGCGTGGGAGACCGTGCTGTTTGTAACTGAGGGTGAGACATAGAGTATCTCAGATATAACTACATGTCCACTCACTAAATGTAGCAGTTATCCCACAATATCTCTGCTGCTTCTTTAGCTGTTCCTGAATAGCAACAGCTCATCTTAGTGCCGTTGAATTCCCTTTTGATTTTTAATTGAATTTTGATATGAAGCTTTGCTGTGCTTGGAAGAAGCTGTCCTTGAAGACAAGATGTATCCACGCATATTGTGAAAGTGATTGTTCTCTTCCTTGACTGAATCATCAAGGAGTGAGTAAAGACTCCAGCGTGATGTGCTTTCTGTTCACGCAATGCCTGCAGCTTTGGGTAGAGAAGGGACAGACCTTATCTCTCTGATTGCATCTGATGGCTGACGCCTCTGACTGAAGGCATCAGTCAAAAGCACACAGGCACAAAAATCTTGTTTTCTGCTATGCTCTCTGGGGTGCCTGTCCTGCACTTACCCTGAACGGCAATTGCTTTCCTCTATGTCCTCTGCTGTCCCTGAGAGCCCTGGCACCTCATGTGGTTCTATGGACCTGGATTTGACCATCAAATTGGTTACCATCTGCCCTGAATTCTGTTACGAAATCTGGGGATGACCATGAAACACCTGCCAGTGTAGTCAGTGGAGATCTAGTAAATTCTAGCTGATAGAGAGAGAGCTAGCTTTCCCTATGGCACATGACTCCATACTGTCAGATGAATAATCTATATGCCACCCTGAACATCATGAGTAGGGACAAGATTAGTTGCCCTTAATTTGGACATCTACTGTCATTTCAGTTAACTAAACAAAATCCCCAACGACTTCCGAGAACATGTCCCTAGATATTGCCCTGTGTCTATGAACTGATCCATTTGAGTTTGCAGGTACCTGCACGTATCTTTGACCACTTCTCGCACCTCACATACCACCAGGTGTTTGGGTCTGAACAGCTCGCTCCTGCCTTCCATCTCAATTAATTGGCATGGGAGCTGAAACAAGGATCTCACACGCGGGTGGCTATTATGTGCAGATCTGAACTGAGCCAAGAGGAATCCCGCCTCCTGTGGGTTTGTGGCATATATGAGAGGAAGTTGAGTCACCTTCCAGCCCAAACAGAAACCCGGGATAAGATGCCTCGACTGACTCAGCTGCATCTCTTTCCTCAGCAGTAGGGGTAAAGAAGATCCCTGCTTTGCACTGCCGGGGTGTCCTCCTTAGAGATGGGAAAAGAAAAGGTGATTATAGGACCTAACTCTGTTCCTGATAAGTGAAACGAGGCTGCTATAAGTAAGTGTCTCTCCCCGGCTGAGGGCGGGAACATCAGTGATTGCTTCAGCCTGTGTCACAGCAGGTTCCCCTGGAGCCCCAGGGAAACCTGGAGGGAGCTCAGAGTGGGCAGAGAAAGTGCCACCTTGGGATGGTCCTCTGCTGCTGAGCTGGGCTCCTGGGATGGAGGGAGCTCGTGGCAAGCGGGCAGCACTGCAGAGAGGAGACAGCTCTGCCCAGGAGCAGCTCCTCTGCAAAGCACAGCAGGGCTGAGGGCACTGTCTGCAGGCATCGAGGGGAGAGGAGCGAGGCAGAAAGGTTAAAGGCAGTCAGGAGTGAGAGGACAGTTCACTGGTGGAGAAATCTTCACAGCCCTTGACACGGTAAGTGTCTGGGTGCAGGGCAATGAAACTGTAGTTCCTGGAAAGATCTCCTGAAGCTCGCGCATCCCACAAACTATGAGATCTTTCAGGACTCTCACAGTTTGTCTAGTGTAGAGGAGAAGGAGGTGCTCCAGAGCAGGGCTTCCCTGCTGCACCATCAGAGGGACAGGGCACGAAGGCTGCCTTCTCCCAGGGACGGCTGCAAGGGTGTGCAGCCATGGATGCCCAGGGCTGTCCTTCCGAGCAGGGTCCCTGTGCCCCAAGAGGCTGTGTGCTGGGGCAGGGACTCTGCTGCCTGCCAGCGTCAGCACTCATCCTGCCTGGGGAGCTCCCCACGGTGCTGTGGGGAGAAGCTGTGAGTGGAAGAAACGACCCCTGGCAGTGCAGGGTCCTGCTGTCGAGACGGTGCTGCATGGGTCAGGGCTGCTCACAGCTCCAGACCACTACAGGACATTCCCGGGGACTTTTCAAGAAGCACATCAAGGCAGGGGCTACCTGAAAGGGAAGGATCCTGTTATTTCAGTCTTCTACTCTGGGTTGTCTAGGTGGGCAACATGATGTAGAAATTAATCTCTCATTTCAGGAGGAGGCACTGAAATTCCAAATCTGTTATTCTTAGAGCTGAATAAACCAGGGAGTATCAGAAATCAACACTCTGTGGCTTACAGACAGCATCACTATCACTTTTCCAGCCTCATCAGGGTCGGTCTGATGTTCCCATCAGAGCCTGCACACACAGACATGCCCCTGGGCAGTGCTCTGTTCCCAGAAGGTGTCCGCAGGGCAGAGCTGAGCACATAATATGTGGGATGGGGTCTGTGGGCACTGACAGGGAGGAGGCATGGGGACAGAGAAACAGCTCCTGGCAGGGACAGCTCCAGGCAGCAGAGACATGGGCAGGGGGTGGGAGGAAACTGCAAACAAGCACTGGGGTAGGCTGCATTCAGACAGCTCTCTTTTGGTCCTTTATGGTAGATGTCTTCTGGGCATTGTCTGCTGGGCAATGAGCTGACTCTTCCTTTAGAACATTCTATCTTCTGGACACCTGACTGACTGCCTTGCCTGTGCTGCTGGGCTTGTGAGCTGCCCTCCAGAAAGGCATAGCTGTGCTGTAGGATCCTAGGGAGTACTGAGCTTTCCCTTGGACATCAGTACTCTCCTCTCAGAGGCCTTTGCTTCTCTCTGTGAGGGGTCATGTCCTGCTCTCTCATCACAACTCCACCTCTGAGCTGGGAAAGAGAAGAGTTTGCAGAGCTGCCCTTTGAAATAGGACTCCCCTGCTTTCATCAGAGTCCAGTTGTTTGGGTTTTTTGGGTTTGGTTTGGTTTTGTATTTGTTTTTTAAATGAGTAATTTATGTGTGAATTCATCTCCGAGGCAGCGCAAGCAAAGGAGCAAGGCAGCTGGGTAACAGACTAATGGACACTGCAGCTCACCTGACTGTACTAAGCCATGGAGGGCTGAGCCCTTTTGCCTTTCCTGTCTCAAGACTCTTCACGTTTTCAGTCATAAAAAAGGAGTCTATAACTTCGTCAAGGGGAGCGAGGGGTGGGGGGAGGTGCTGATCTTCTCTCTCTCAACTGGCAATAGTACACAAGGAAATGGTATGAAGCTGCATCAGGCGAAGTTCAGCTTGGACATTAGGAAAAGATTGTTCACTAAGAGGTTGTTCTCCCTCAGCAGGAGTATTGTGCAATTTTTTTCTATCTTTCCCTCTTGTCCATGCTGCTTTTGATCTGCACCTCACACTCTGTGGAAGCGAGGCAGTTTCAGGTGCAGCTCACAAACCAATGCTGCAAGTCTTACCACACAGTTGTGTCCATAGGACACAGCCCATCAGCCTGTCTGAACTTCTGGGTGTCTGGACAGTGCATTGTGTGGGCCTGAGGAGTGAGCACTCTGTGCTCTGTTTAGTTTTAGCACATCTAGGATTTTTCCCTGGCGTGCTCCTGCTGGAAGTTGCAGACAAGCTCATCGTCATTAGAAGTGGCTAACATATGAGTTAACTTGTGAATTTCAGAAGCTGTCACCCCCTCTCCCATTTGCCTGCTGCTATAGAGTAGGGATGACTCCTTATGAGCTCATAGGAAGAGCTGTGCTCCTTGTGCACATTTGGTTAGCACAAATCAGACCGCCAGCCAGGGAGATATATGAAGGTCCTGAAAGGAAGGGGAGAGACATATATGTTTGGAATGGTGTTTGGGGTGCAGAGAATGGAAAGAGATTTTGTCAGAGCACTTCTAACTCGTGAGTGTGATTTCTCCTTTGGCAGTACGTCATGAACAAAGTGATCAGCTCTCCAACAGCAGCTTCATCACCAAGTTCGTCCTCCTGACACTCGCAGACACATGGGAGATGCAGCTCTTGCACTTCTGGCTCTTCCTAGGCATCTACCTCGCTGCCGTCCTGGCCAATGGCGTCATCATCACAGCCAGAGCCTACGACCACCATCTCCACAATCCATCTACTTACTCCTCATCCTCTCCCTTCTCGACCTGTGCTCCATCTCCACCACTCTCCCCAAAACCATAGTTAATTGCCTGTGGGAGAACAGGTGCATCTCCTACTAAGGGTGTGTGGCCCAGCTTATTCCACGTCAGCTATTTTCTTCTCACTGTCAATACCTATGACCGCTACATTGCCATCTGTCAACCCCTGCACTATGGGACTCTCCTTGGCAGCAGAGCTTCTGTCTGCATAGCAGCAGCTCCCTGGGTTAGTGGTTTTTCTCAATTCTGTGCTGCTCCCTGCCAATACCTTTTGCATACTACTCTACCAAGGCAATGCCCTGGAGCAGTTCTTCTGTGAAATCCTCCACATCTGAGCAAGATCACTTGATCAGACTCGTAGGTCAAGGAAGTTGGTCTTCTTGTGCTTAGTGCCTATTTAGCCTTTGGATGGTTTATTTCCATCATGCTATCTTGTGTGCAGATATTCAGGGCCGTGCTGAGGATCACCTCTAAGCTGGGACAGCACAAAAGCTGTTCCACGTTCCTCCCTCAGCTGGCCATGGTCTCCCTATTTTTCAGCACTGCAGTCTTTGTTGTCTGAAGCCAGCCTCCATCTCATCCCGATACCTACACCTGGTGGTGGCTGTTGTGTTGTCGATGGTGCCTCCAGCAGCGAACCCCTCATTTACTGTATGAGAAACCAGGAGATAAAAGATGTGCTTAAAAAAGTAATTTCATGGAATTTTTTTAATACTGATAAAATTACCAACTCTCCAGAAATTAGTCTCAGAGTATCTGATTCCAGCTTTTTTTGTTTGTATTTTTACCATTATAGTCATCTTTATTGCTGTTGTTATTGTCATTCATGGTTATGATGTTCCTACAAAAATGGTTGCATTTGTATCACAACATTTGAGGCATATAACTATACAGTGTCACCTGGTGCCAGTGTAAAAGTATGTCTAACAGTGGCTTAGAGCTAGTATCCTTCATAGAAATTCTGTAATGAAAGAGTTTCTCCCCAATGCAGTGCTTTCATGCTGAAATCTGTCTCCAAATAAGCCTTAGGACCTGTTCCTCTTATGAACATCTCCATGTATTGAGGAGAAAAAAAAATCTCAAGCCTGTTTGTGTCCTTTTAGAGACATAGGATTGGATTTAGGAATCGTCAGTCGGAGTCAGGTGAGATGGTGAGTATGACTGAGAAGCATACTCAGAGCTTTCACACAGGAGACATTAAAGACACTCATCTAACAAAAGCATCTGGAGCTGCCTGGACAGCATGTTTGTTGGCCATGGTTAGCATGTTCCTGGGATTGTGTTGGGATGGAAGAGGTTGGCAAAGATGGGGTTTGGCTCGTTAAGCACAGGACATGTGCAGACCTTCTCTGGGCACTCGCCAGTTCCTCCCCACCTATCTAGAGCAGGAATCCCCACAGAGCGACACACTACTCCAGGTGTGGCCACACAATGGCTCATTGGAGGATGACGAAAACTGAAGATATCCTTATGGCCCTGCTTCTGCTAGTACAGCCCCCTGCAGCTGGCCTTGTTCATGGTCAGCATTCATGATTGGCTCATATGGTGTCCTTCCCAGTGCCAAGGCCCTTCTCCTCAGGGTCACTGCACATCAAGTCATGTGACCGCAGGCCCTGATATATGGGTTTCCCCCCAATACAGGACTGGCCCCTTCTCCTTGTAAAACTTAAGACGTTTCTTTTGGCTCAATCCCAGATTTTCTCAAAGTCCGCCCCAGACAAAAGATCCATTAGGTCAGTTCTTAATGGTTGTACACAGATGGCTCAGTCTGGTTGTGGTGACCCATCTTGTGGTGACAAGATAGTACAATGATGCATTGCAGGACAGTGGAGGAAACAAAAGTTGTTACTATTTTTTTTGTACTGATTAATGTAGGAATTAGCACAACCACCATGTTAGAAAGAATTTTGTGCCCCCATAGACAGGGCACAAAGCAAGCAACGCCAGGACCAGTGGAGAAAGAGCAGATTTGTGCTATTTTAGAAAAATGTATGAGGATGATTAGAGATTACTTGGGAGGCGGAAAGAGGGAAAAGGAAAATAAATTGTTTAGCTCAGGATATGGTGATGTCTCTTTCAGGTGACCTGCGTAGCAGCCTTGAGGCAATGACTTGAGTGGGACCAAAAAAAAAGCCACAGCTGACTGGACAAAACTTACGTCTCCTTCATTTTGTGGTCCTGGGGAATCTGATTGTTCTCCCCGTCATCACGGGAATATCCTTGGTGGAAGGAAATACACAATCACGAGTTCTAGCAGGGAACTCAGGAGGTCTCCAGGCGAAGCAAAACCACTGTCACTGCAGAAAGGGAAAAGAGGGTTGGGCTGCTTGCATGTTTGGCTATGTTAGTGTAACATGTATACATATATATAGAGAGAGAGCATCGTTTCCACCAAGAGCTGGTCCTGGAATTTCCTCCTTCTCTCAGCTCCGCCATGCACAGACAAGCATGCAGAAACATAACAAAAATGGCTCTCTCCAGCACATGATCGCAGAGCCATTGAGTCTCAAAGGCAGACGTCTCCAATATTCTCTGTGCTTCCTCTTCTTTCTTGATGTTAGTCAGGAGCTCTTTACTCATCCATGCCAGCCTCCTGCCACCTTAGCATGACTTCCTGAATGTTGGGGTGGATAACGAAGACATGATCCTTGGCCATCAAATAACTCTCTGGAGAATCCACCTGGCCACAGACGTTCCCTGGTCCAAGGTTATGAAAACTTAGCTCCCTAAGTATTATGATCATCAGTCTTTGTCATATGAAATTGTATTAACTTCTTAATATATAGTTCACATTGTTATACTGATTTATCATGCTTGAATAAGCAAACTAAAGGACACCAGCTCATCACAAGGGCCAGAAGAACAGCCCTGCCCTGGAAATAGTTACATTGCTTCTGGAAAGCTATCCATGAAGGATAGAGGATACCCCGGACAACCAAGATAATGCCCTGTTACAAGCCCCTCTACCACACTTTTGAAACCAGCCCAGCGGCTGCTATCATATGTAAATAACCAGCACAAGACGAACTCCAGGGATGTCTATGAATAGACAAGCAGCAAGAATGTTGATGAATGTTGGCGCTGCAGAAGTATAGTTTCTTTAAGAAGTTTACTACAGTTACTAATCAGTATTGTGAGGTAATTAGTGCTTAGTCAAATTGTGTTGTACTTGAACGATTGAACACTGTAAGAACCCTGTGTGAAACCATATTCGGCGTACCCCAGTTTGGCTGGGACACCTCATGCACATAACTAAATATTTACTCTTGTAATTCTGTACTTTTGCATCCTTGCCTTTGTACTCTGTCTGCTCGGGCCTTTTGCAACTTTTTGTAACACAAATGACTGACTGTCACCACTGCAGTATGGCAAGGTCTGTCCCTTTTCTATTCAGTAGATGTAGGGCAGTCCAAGAACACAGGACAAATCGGGAGTGGGGGGGTGGGGGTGGTGGGGGTGGTGGTGTCTCCACTCATGTGTGTACAGTGTGAAACTACTGGCTTTCCTCTCCACTACCCCTTAATCACCACTTTGATAACACAGTCAAAGACCAGACCAGCAGGTCTGTCAGCAGCACCTTGTCTTTCCTAGAGATCATGTTCAGCTCCTCCAAAGGCCTCAGGGCTAGAAGAGACACCGCTGCAAAAAAAGTTTCCTGCCAGGGTATGATTTCCCATCCCCGTTTTTCTCTGACCTTGGGGACAGCAGGGTTTGCTCATTCTGTTTTTATCTGATTTCAGCTTTATGTTTCAAGATGCCATCCACTCTGGCATGTCTCTGCTCTGAAGCAAAGCCTTTGCACACATGAGGACTTGAGGGGTTGGTACCAGGTTTCAATAGCACAAGTCAGAGCTTGGCACGGAGCCACAGCTGAGGTTCTACACCAAATAAGCAACGCCAAATATGCACCGATGACCTCAGAAAGAGGTAGAACCAAACTGAGTGGGAGCCTGTGCTTTTTGACATCCACACAGTAACTGCCAATGCACAGTGGAACAAGTCACACAGGTTGGTTTGCGGCAATGGTTGGTTACAGGCTTTTCAGGTGAGACAGGCTAGAAGGATCTGGGTTCCTGTCCCCTCAAACTGAAGTAGTTAACGATAAATGGAATTCCTCTATGAGGCGAGTGACATATTTGGTGAGCCCTTGTGAGTGAGGGTCAGAGGAGAAGCCAGTAAAAGTGAAAGCATGCTAGGAGATAAAGAACCCGAAATCAGGCTGAGGAAGTGGGCGGTTTCTGGAATGTGTTGGGAAAATGGCTTAGCAGAGCTGCCACTTACACCAACAAGGGTAATGCAAAGCTTGTCAGGGATGTGAAGATTGGTTTTCATGACCCTGAAATAGTTAGGTCCCATCTCCCAAGGGGAGTGAGGAAGGAGAACAGAAGATAGCAGATGCCAGAACTCAGGGGATCATTTTGGCCTATGCTGGCTAGTTTCAGTGGGGAATCCAATGGTCAGAAGCACTGAAGGGGAGCAGAGCTCAATACTGCTGGTCTTCAATGACAAAATTCTCCAAGCTCAGCAATGGTCCAGATAAAAATTCAGCTGAAAGAGCAATGGCATCATAATGAGCTGTTACATGAATATTTAAACATACTGTGTGGCCACTGCTGAATTTCTTAAAAGCAGGTGTAGATAGATGTGAGATACTCTATGTCCTCTTTGACTCAGTTATCAACAGCAAGGTCTCCTGTGGAAGACTGGCTGGCTGAGCAAGGGCATGTCAACATAGAAATGATAAGTCAGCAGGATCTCAAGAAGTGGCGAAAACAGCTGGTGTGAGAACTAATAAAGTGCAAGGACGCACTGACCTTGTTTACTCCGGCATAAGGCCGACAAGGGAGTTGTGGTTAGCAAAAGGGAACGGCAGCTGGAAGAAACAGAATGTTGGGAGAAACAAGATGTGTATGTAAAGGCTGGCCTTTAGGCTACTAACCAATAAGGAGCTTGGCTTTTGTAATATGTATGAGCTAATTAAAGAACCTATAAAGTGTGATGATTGTATTTTAATAAACGAAGTCTGCTGATCCCTCACATTGAGTGACTGCTCCTTCCCTCTGCTTTGGCGAATGGCACGACATTTGGCGCCCGAACAAGGGACCCGGCGACCCGATAGCGGAGTCCGGAAGCCACGGCCAGTAGAGAACTAAAGTGCGGTCCTGTAAGCAGCGCAGGAGGTGAAAGGGATATTCGTCCCCGCACCCGGGAGCACCTAAAGAGGCTGTCCCGCCAGCTACGCGCTGCCGAAGTCTGCAAAGGCTGCAATAGCGCGCTCTTTAAAGGTATGAACAGGCAAGCGGCGTATAACTTGCTCAAATGCTTCTTAGAGAAGCGGGGCACAGAAGGGGTAGATTTAAAGAAGGAACTCACTGACCTGTTAGAGTATGGGGTAGCCCGGGGAATTTTTTCAGATCCTAATACGGACTGATAACGGAGCAGTCTGGCCAACTGCCTCCCAGTGAGCGACCGCTATCATGGAAACAGAGGCGGCAGCTGTGTTGCTCGTAAGCATCCTCTCCAAGAGAGGGATCGAGACAACGGTAAAACAATTATGTGCGTTGATTAGGACAACGTTGGGGACATTTTAAGGACAGTCAAACTATTTTTTCTGACCTTGAGTGGCGAGAGCTTGGCAATACTATGTGGGAGCAGACTACCACGGGGGATGAAAAGTCAAAGAAGGAGATTAAAACAGTGCGGGAACTATGGAGGTCTGTGTCAGAGACTTTAAAAGCCATGAAAGCTGAAAGAAAGGTGGCTTGTGCAGCCACTCAAATGCTAGCCCCAGAACCCTTGCCTGATAGACCGAAGAATACAACATCTGGACTGTTTCGGTTCTTTGGGCCGTCTGCAGTCCGAGGTATGTCGGGTACCCCCAAACGAACTGCCTTGGAAGCCAAGTATAGTGTTCTGGGGGGTGATGGCGCTTCTGAACTGCTTGAAACGTACCCTCCGCTTACGGACTGCAAAGATGCAGAAACTAGCGGTAACGGGGCCCCTCTTTCACCTGAGGCGGTCGCGGAAGAGCGACAACCCGGAGAGGAGGAGCGGCTGGTTCCGTTAACCCCTCCGTGGCCAACAGCCCCGCCTCTAGGAGTCTCTTCAGGTGCGTCTACTCCACCACAGGGTGACAGCAAAGAACAGAGTATGGCTGGGACTAATGAGCTCCTGAAGAAGGTGGTGCAACAGTTACAGGACTTAACAATTACAGCCCAGAGGGGAGGGATGGAGCACCTGTCCGGGGCATCAGGGGAATCCCTACCCCCTTGCCTCTCTGGACCACCAGCGACGGTTCAGCCCAGACGCTGGAGCGAAGTGGCTAGAGACGCTATGCTGGACGGGCAGTGGCAAGCGGTATCCAGCTTGGGGGCGAGTGCTTTTCCTGTGCTGCAAGAGAATAACGGCAATAAGTGGGCACCTCACGATTGGAAAGTCCTTCAGCAAGCAAAAAACACTGTGTCCCAGTATGGGATAAAATCAGAAGCTTCACGTCAAATTGTAATCTGGATTTTTTCGGCTGACCTGATGTGCCCTTCTGACGGCCAAAACCTTATGTGGCTTTTATTGTCACCTACGCAGTATTTGTTGTGGGGGTCGGAATGGTCACGGCGGGCGGCAAGTGCTGTGGCACAGCATCAAACGCAGGGGGATCCCCTCTATGGGATTACCGCGGAAATGATAACGGGGACGGGAAGGTTTAATAATATTAATGCTCAGTTGGTTTTTCCTATTGTTTTGTTGCAGTTGTCTGCCAAACTGGTGCTAGATGCCTTTTTAGCCTTACCCGGTTCGTCCACTCCATCCTTTAGTTCTGTACAGCAAGGTGCCACTGAAGCGTATAGTCATTTTGTCGATAGCTTGTGGGGGGTGATATGTGGAAAAAAAAAAAACCAAAAAAAAAAAACCCCAAAAAAACAACAAAAACCAACAAACAAAAAAACCAAAAACAAAGAGTGCCTACGGTGTGTACCATGAGTATTGTGTCAGTGTTACCATTGTGATAAGAAGTGGTGGGCCCGGTGCACGCGCGCACAAAGGTGATCTGAAACTTGCTATCTGAAAGAAATAGTGCTGTATAGAATATTAATAACCACTGGACACGAAATACAGTTCACGAAACTGCCAAATTGATTATTGTTTGTATAAAAAATAAAAAAATATTAAAAAAAAAAAAAAAAAAAAAAAAAAAGAAAGGCAATTCGCCTAGAAGAGAAAATGTTGAGCCAGGCAGATGTGATTGTAATTGGGCTAATCTTAATAATCCCAGGGTCGGCAACTATACATCGCATTAACCCAAGGGAAAATATGTGGGTAACCTGGGCAAATAAAACAGGACAGCCCGCGTTTTGCCTTTCCCTCGCCTCAGCAACTGAGCCGTTTAGGACTTGTTTGTTAGGTATGCCTGGATATAAGGAAGGTGACTTTGCCAGGTTCAGTACTGGCAGTTGTACTAATGTGACTGCAACTAGCAACTGTAGTGCTAACTTGATAAAAGGATTAAATCACTCGCTACCCTGGAATCCCCAGGAGTTGGAACTATTAGGGTCGATGCGAGTTGGAAATACATCTAAAAATTGGATTCAAACATGTTTTATATTTGGGGGACCCCTACAGACGGGTATCCACTTCTACCAGGCAAGAAATTGGACAGGGTGGACTAATGTCACCTCTCACGCATCTTACTACAAGTATCAGGATGCGGGCGATTTTTGTGGTACCAATGACAGTGGTGCTTTGTCTTGTATTAAACGGTTAATAACACGTATATCTAGTGATGCTTGGCTAGCCCAAAATAAAAACGGGGGAATTGTGGAAGACTGGCTGGCTGAGCAAGGGCATGTCAACATAGAAATGATAAGTCAGCAGGATCTCAAGAAGTGGCGAAAACAGCTGGTGTGAGAACTAATAAAGTGCAAGGACGCACTGACCTTGTTTACTCCGGCATAAGGCCGACAAGGGAGTTGTGGTTAGCAAAAGGGAACGGCAGCTGGAAGAAACAGAATGTTGGGAGAAACAAGATGTGTATGTAAAGGCTGGCCTTTAGGCTACTAACCAATAAGGAGCTTGGCTTTTGTAATATGTATGAGCTAATTAAAGAACCTATAAAGTGTGATGATTGTATTTTAATAAACGAAGTCTGCTGATCCCTCACATTGAGTGACTGCTCCTTCCCTCTGCTTTGGCGAATGGCACGACAGTCTCCCAGGCCTCTGTGCATTGAGGCAGGACTCTGGAGGATAACAGCCAACGGAGCATAGGCATCAACTCAGGGGCACTTGAGCATTCTCAAATACTACCAGTCCCCTGGTCCGGAACGGCTGCATTCAAAGATGCTGAGAGAGCAAGACAATGTCCCAGTGAGCCCACTCTCTATCATATTTGAGAGATCATGGAAAGTGAGAACATTCCCCTGGAAAAGCGCAAATGCTGCATGCATCGTTCAAAAAGGCCCATAAGCTGAGCTTGGGGAGCAAAGGATGCTTAGCTTCACTTTGGATGAAGAACATGTCCCCAGTGCATGGCCTCTTGGATTGCCTTTCTGGATGTGTGACTAGATGAACCCAGGACTGATCGTGCCTGCTCACCCTCATTACTTCCAGGATGAAAGGGCTGCATTGGTGGATGAGGGGAGAGCAGTGTCATTTACCAGGACTGCGGCAAGACTATGAATACTATTCTGCCCAGTATTCTCTTTTCCAAGAACAAACAGGCCGGAGAGATGGGGCAACAGAAGCCTCACGATATTCAAGAAGAACAAATCCTAAGTCCTGCCCCTAGTCTCATGTACTCTTTCCAGTGACAGTGATTAGGGACTGCCTGTCTAGGTTGGAGCTCTGCAGAAAAGTTTTGGTGGTCCTACACATGGGGGCTTTGATAAACAGTCACATAAATGGAAATAATTCAGTTTGCACAACTTAGTCCAGCACTTAAAATTAGGCAGGATAACTCCCATCCCTAGCAAAGATTACACATAAAATGAAGGGGGTCCCCTGCAGCTGGCCACATCTGGCCTTAGCATTTTGAGCACCCTCTGGGCCAGGCTACAGGTGAACTTCAATGATACGGCTATGGTCTGGACCTCTGTCTATCAACTGGGGGTTTGGCACTTGACAGCTATGGTGTTATGCCATTACGCACCCCATAAACATTTGGCCACCTCCAAAAAAAAAGGATGGTATGAGGCAAGTGCTACCAATTCTGGACACTGCGTGACAGTAAACAAATAATAGTGAGATCGCTCCATCTTCTCCTGGATGCATTTAGATATGAAATATAGACGTGAACTGTATTAATATAAAGACGTCCTTGGAATAATGATTCTCCAATCAAAGTGTTCA
Organism: Aptenodytes patagonicus; assembly: GCF_965638725.1. Lineage (NCBI taxonomy): Eukaryota > Metazoa > Chordata > Aves > Sphenisciformes > Spheniscidae > Aptenodytes > Aptenodytes patagonicus. The sequence continues at coordinate 6,385,576 of NC_134972.1, forward strand.
TAGGACATGTATTATTGGAAACAGCAGCATAAATCTAGATTTACATGGGGGAGAAAATTTTTTCATTAGCTTGCTTGTTCATGTTCAAGGCCAGTGAAAAAGGGCCACATAAAAGTTCTTAAAATTAAGCCTTTTTTGTGCACATGGAACAAATATGCACACAAATGTAAACATGTACTAAGGTCTTTGTATTTATGTTTCTACTTTTGCTTAACATCATTATTCAGGGTTTGATTCTTTGGCTGTTCTGTGCTTTTGTCTTTTTCCCTGCTGATTTTAGCCAAGCCCAATCCTTCCCCATATCATGCTGAGCCTGTGGTCTTCCAAGCTGTAATGATGTCTCTCTGTCATCACTGGCTGTTGCTTCATACACAGAGCTTTAGTTTTCTGAAGGTTTGCCAATGCCTGTGAGTTCCCTACCACCTTTATGCTTCTTAAAATAATGTTCCAGTGCTCCTCTAGCACCAAACGTATAACAGGCTCAGACTTCCTTGAATCCTCTATTTCTCACTGAACAGGAAATCTTCCTTGTCCTGTTTCAAAATAAAATTCAAGCTATTTCACTTCACCATGATACTTCCTCCCCCTGTATTTCAGGTCTTCTTCCTGTCTTTAACACACTGACTACTATATACACAGCATTCTCTCCCTACGCTTCCATGTGTCTCACAAATCCTTCCCCTTATCGGGGTAGGGGGTGTGTGGAGTTGGCTAAAGGGATTCCTCACCAGCGTCCAAGATAATGCCCCAAGATGTTGCCCTCTCTCTCAGCATTGCTCCATTAGAGCTTTCAGTTACCTGCATGTATCTTGACCAACTCTGGCACTTCAGATTTCACCAGGTGTTTGTGTTTGAGTAGAGTAGCTCACTCTGGGCCTGCATCTTCCGTAACTGTCATGGGAGCTGAGACAAGGAGCTCACATGCAGGTGCCTATTTTGTGCTCACCTTAACTGAGAAAAGGGGAATCCCTCCCTTCTGTGAGTTTGTGGTGGCATGGGAGGGAGCTGAGTCCCATTCTATCCCCAGGACTGAAAAACACAGATTGGTCATGAATTCCTTTCCTCAGCATGGGTAACAGAGGTCTCTCTCTCTGTCACTGTCTAGGTGTCCTGCTTAAAAACCGGTTTGATGTCATGGTTTAAAATCAGCAAGCAGCCAAGCACCACACAGCCGCTTGCTCACCACCCCCCACCCCTCACCCCCCCACCCCCCAACACCCTCCCCCCCCCGGGATGGGGAGAGACTCGGAAGAGTGAAAGCGAGAAAACTCGTGGGTTGAGATAAGAACTGTTTAATAACTGAAATAAAATAAAGTAAAATAGTAATAATAAAAGACTATACAAAGCAAGTGATGCACAATGCAATTGCTCACCACCCACCGACCGATGCCCAGCCAGTCCCCGAGCAGCGGCCCGCCCGCCAGCTTTCCCCAGTTTATGTACTGAGCATGATGTTACATGGTATGGAATGTCCCTTTGGCCAGTTTGGGTCAGCTGTCCTGGCTGTGCCCCCTCCCAGCTTCTTGTGCACCTCCAGCCTTCTCAGTCCGTAGAGCATGGGAAGCTGAAAAGTCCTTGACTAGCTTAAGCACTGCTTAGCAACAACTAAAACATCGGTGTGTTATCAACATTGTTCTCATACTAAATCCAAAACAGAGCACTGTACCAGCTACTAGGAAGGAAATTAAGCCTTTCCCTACCGAAACCAGGACATCTGACCTAAACTGTGAGTAGGTAAGCTTAATCCTCACAATACGGTAGGGCAGAACTGTACTCTGGAGGCCACAGTGTAGCCCCTGCTACTCACAGCACATTCAACAATCAAACAGTGGAGGTTCAGAAAAGGACAAGGAAAAATGTGCTTCCAAAGGGGGGGAATTTTGGGTATTTCTATGACGAACATTGAGTTTTATTCCAAGTTGTTTTTTTCTAGCTTGTTCATGAGTTTTTTCCTTGGATAAGTCTCCATGACCAAAGAGACCAAATGTCCAATGGGCGCTCCATCACCAAGTTCCTCCACCTGGCATTCGAAGACACATAGGAGATGCAGCTCTTGCACTTCTGCCTCTTCCTGGGCATCTACCTGGATGTCCTCATGGCCAATGGCCTCATCATCACGGCCATGGCCACTGACCACTGCCTCCACATCCGCCATGTGCTTCTGCCTCTTCAACTTCTCCTTGACCTGCACTCCATCTCAACCACTGTTCCCAAAGCCATAGTGAATTCCTTTGGGGAATGCAGTACAATCTCCAACTCAGGATATGTTGGTCAATTCTTTTTGACTCTTTAGTAGTACAGGACTACTCTCTTCTCAATATCATGGCCTAGGACCACTACATTGCAATCTGCAAACTCCTGCAATGTGGGACTCTCATGAGCAACTGTTGATTGTGTCCACATAGCAGCAGCTCCCTGGGGCAGTGGGTTTCTCAATTCTCTTCTGCATGCTGCCAACATATTTTTTTAATAGGTCTCTGCCAGGGCAATGCTCTGGGCCAGATCTTCTGTGAAATCCCCCAGATCCTGAAGCTCACATTACTAAACAGGGAATTTAGCTTTCTTGGTTTTAGTGCTTTTTTTAATAATCTTTTTTTTTTATTGTGCTTTGTTATGTGCAAGTATTCAGGGCTGTCCTGAGGATCCCCTCTCAGCAGGGACCGCAAAAGGGCTTTTCCTCACGCCTGCCTCACCTGGCTGTGGTCTCCCTGTCTATCAGCAGCACTATGCTTGTCTGAAGCCACAATTTTTAGCTTTTTACAATTCTTTGTGTTATTGCTTTCTTTTGTTTTAATATTCTGGTTGTTGGGGATTTGGTATCCTTTTTGTTCTTTTGGAAAGAAAGTATTTTCCAGAACACTTTGGATATAAGACACTAATATCTTCTGCTACAGGGACAGAGACACCTGGTGCCATTATAAATAGCTTGGAACCTCCTGCCCAGGCTCCACCTGCAGCTCCTGATGGTCTCTCGTCTCCCACAACTCCTCTCGCATAGCTGCTAGTTCCAGGCAAGCACCTCAGGTTCACTGCTGCCCCTAAAAATGGCAGTGGATATCTGTGGTGAAAAAAACTGAAGTCTGCCTGGAGAGATAAACAACTGTATGCAACATTAAAAAAAACCCCCACCACACTACCAAACAAAAAAAAATCCCAGGCACCTTTTCATCAGTTGAAACAATTGGTTGCTTTCAATAAAAGGCAGTGTTTCCCACTGTGCCAGAATGGCAATTTGCAGGAACTGCATTAACTGCAGAAGAAATATTGATCTCCTGCTATACTTGTACTTGCAGTACTCTGTCTGTTACACTGCATATTTATTCTCCCTCATCGTTCAAGTGTTCCCACCTGTCCTAATAAAATATTCACATCTGAGGGCATATTTTTACGAGACTACCTGCACTTCTGTTCTTCCCATTGCTCTCCACATTTCCCGCATTTGCTCTTTTGTCATTCAGGAGCCTCCTGACTACGTGGTTGCTGCTCTCAGCTTCAGGGTTTTTTCTTGACCATCTCTCTCAGAAGTCTGATTATCTCTTTAGTCAACTCTAAAATTTCTCTTTATATCTATCCAGTCCTATCTAGCTGAAGTAGTTCTGGTATGGCTATGCCTTGTGGAAGGTGGACCTCAATAGATGCATCTAGTACTTAGCATACAGTTGTGGTTTATTGTTTATTGAATAGTATTGTGGGTAAATTTTTTTTGTTGGCAATGAAGACAAGCCATTCTGGACCTGTGTGCAGGCAGTTGTTTGAGGAAAACGGGCAGGAGCTGGACAAACATTTTTATCACAGAAAAATTCCCAAAACATAAGAAATTCCCAGGATGACTTGGATATCACTTTTGAAGTGACACGTGTAACATTGCTGCTGACAGAAAAATGACTGTGTCAGCTTCTTCTAAGCATCTTTAAGCTCCATGTTAGTCATTATATAAATGAAGGGGTTCACTAATGGACGCAGCACCGAGTACACAGCAGCCATCACTAGACCCAAGGATGAGGACGAGATGGATGAGGGCTTCAGATAGGCAAACATGGAAGTGCTGATAAACGTTAAGATCACGGCGAGGTGAGTGAAGCATATGGAAAAGCCTTTTTGCCATCCTTGCTCAGAGGGGATCCGCAGCCCTGAAGATCTGCACATTGGACAGCACTATGAAAATAAAACATCCCAAAGCTAAAACAACACTAACCATAAGGACCCCAGCTTTCCTAAGGTGGGATTGTGAGCAGGAGAGCTTGAGAAGTTGGGGTTTTCACAGAAGTCTTTTATGGCATTGGCTTGGAAGAGTGGTAGTGAAAATATACCGGCAGTGTGTGGGACAGCATTGAGAAACCCACTGCCCTGGCAGCTATTGCTATGTTGACACAAGCAAGAGCTCCTCAGGAGGGTCCTGTAGTGCAGGATTTTGCAGATGGCAACACAGCAGTCATAGGCCATGATGGTCAGAAGAGAAAACCCTGTCCCAACAAAGAATGCAGAGAGACCTATTTGGCCAGTATATCCTGGATAGGAAACGTACTTGGTGTCCCAGAGGAAATTGGCCAAGGATTTGGGGCCAGTGGTGGAAATGGAGCTCAGATCGTGGACGAGGATTTTGAGGACGAAGTACATTGGGGTGGGAATTGGTTGTTGCAGGCTACCTGTGGTGATGATGCGACCGTTGCCCAGGACAGGAGCCATGTAGATGCCTGGAAGAGCCAGGACTGCAAGAGCTGTAGCTTCTGTGTGTCTGTGAATGCGAGGAGGAGAAAATATGTGATGGAGCTGCTGTTAGACATTTTGTTCCTCTAGGAAAGTAAATTTTCCAAGGAGGAAAAGACAGTGAGAAGCTAAGGGATTCTTCTGTGAACCATTTCTCGTAGACCCTCCCCCTGCAACACGCACTCACCTTTCTTTCTCTAGGAGACCTTCCTTCAGCGTTGTGGTTCGAGCTCTGTTTGGTGCTTGCTCAACGTGCCAAGAGGAGCATGGCCGCTGGCTGTCAAAGTCAGCCCTGCTCTGCCGCAGTGGATTCACGTGAAGAGTGGGTGCAAGGGCGCAGTGCTGTTGTTCAACTTACTTTGACAGATGAAACCTCTCCTACCACAGATCCTTCTCAGTGTCAGCACTCTCAGTGCTGAGGAATGGGGATGGCAAAGCCAGTTTGAGAACTTTTTGTATTTTTGGGATGTGTTTTGTGTTTGTTTTTTTTTAAGCGCTCACCTCCCGTCTCCCATGCAGAGTGCTCTTGGATGTCACAAATCCTCAGCATTTCTGCTGCACTCAGTGAGAACAGAGCAAACCCTGTGAGGCAAGGGGATTGCCTGTGGCTTAGAACAAAGTGAAGGGAGCAGGTCTGTCCATCTGTCATTTTCCCAGCTGCCCCAGGCTTGCACCTTTCTGAGATGGACAGTTATTGCACTCCCACATTATCTTGAAAAGCAACCAAACACTGCTGACAGTGGTGGGATTCCCTGCAGACCGCTAAATGTCTCACCACAGCTCAAGGTCTCAGCACCCCCTTTCTAGCCAAAGACACATGTGGCTCATTTCTTCAACCCTCAGCATTCCCTTGGCTAGGCAAAACATCTCTGCGGTTCTCCATTGGGGCTTTCAGATAACACAGTGTTCCTGTGAGAAAGATTTGCGTCCTTGTGGGCAGCTCAAAGCTTGGAAGGACACCTGAAGGAGATGATAGCCGAGTTTCCTAATGATATCTGATTAAAGGAAAACTATCCGATTCCCTGGAAGCAAAAACTTTATTGCCCACCACCATGCAGGGTAGAGGAAAATTGGAATGCCTTAGTCACAGGGACGCACGTGCATGGGAGGACCTATCAGAGCAGTGTGTGACAGTGCAGCTGAAACTCCCATCCCCAGGGAGCCTGACTGAGAGAACAAGGTAACAACATCAATAACACAGAGAAGTGGAGAAACAAGGAAAAATAGTTATGTTCCAGCTGATAGACGCAAGCAGTGAGACAGCCGAGAACTCAGGAGAGCGTTATCCTTATCCAGCTGTGCACGCCCCCTCCCAGACATCAACATTGGCTATTGCGTTCAGCCCCTGTGCTCTGCAGAGGTAACTGGGCAGGTGGCTCGAGAGCTTCATAGTAATTCTTCCCTTAACCTTCTCCTTGAAACATCTAGAAAATAGCCTAGGACAATATAGCTCTGTGAATAGCCTTGAGCCACATAGCAACCACTTGATAGCAAAAGGATCCTCTTCTGCCCTTCCACTCGGAACTTCTCCCCACAGCACTGTGGGGAGCTCCCCAGGCAGGCTGAGTGCTGACTCTAGCAGGAGGCAGAGTCCCTGCCTCAGCACACAGCCCCCGCCAGGGTGTAGGGCCTGCTCTGAATGACGTCCATTGGCACCCCTGGGGGTGAAACCAGCTTCATACTTTGCAGCCATCCCTGGAAGAAGGCACCCATCAGGCCCTGTTCCACTGATGGTGCAGTAGGAATTCCTTGCTTTGCAGCATATCCTTGTTTTCTAAAATAGAGAAACTGTGAGATTCCTCATGATAGATCCCATATGCTGTGAGATGTGCCAGCTTTAGGAGATCTTTCCACAAGCTGCAGATACTTTGCCCTGCAGCCAGAGATGTACTGTATTAAAGGCTGAGAATATTTCTCCACCAGTAAGCTCTCAAATTTCCTCCCACCGCAGACTGCCTTTTACCTCTCTCTGCGTCACTCCTCTCCCCTCAGTGCCTGCAGGCAGTGCCCTCACCTCTGCAGTGCTTTGCAGAGGAGCTGCTCCTGGGCAGCTCTTTGCCTGCTTGCCACAAACTCTGTCCATCCCAGGAGCCCAGCACATCTCAGCAGCAGAGGACCGGCCCAGGGCAGCACTTTCTCTCCCTGGTCTGGGTTTTCATGAGGTGTCCCTGGGACTCCAGGCAAACTTGCTGTGAAACAGGCTGAAGAAATCACTGCTGTTCCTTCCCTCAGCTGGGGAGAGATGCTTATTTCCAGCTGTATTATTTCTCTTACCAGAGATAGAGTTAGGTCCTACAATCAATTTTTCTTTTTTCATCATGAGACAGGACACCCAGCCAGTGCCAGGAGTGATCTCCTTTACGCCTGCTAAGGGAAGGAATTAAGCAGAGTCAGTGGAGCCATCTCAGCCTTTTTCCATATTTCTGAGGCTAGAAGGGGTGTCCTCTCCCTCCCATGCAGAATACAACACACGGGGAGGGGCTGTTCCTCTTGCATCAGTTCATACATGCCTAAAATAGGAACATGCGTGTGAGCTGCTTTTCTCAGCGCCCTTCCTAATTCATGTTAATTAAGGGAGTTTTTCAGGTGTCACCAGTTTGTTCAAGATATGTGCGAGCTCTAAAGGAGCAATGGGAGCATCATCCTGGAGCCTGGTGGGTTGGGAAAGTGGAAATGATAGCAGATGTTTACATTTCAGAGAAATGAAACCTTCCCTATTCTTTATGTCCACAGTGGGCTACAGAGGTAGTCAGCTGACAAAATAGAGCTAAGTCCCTCTCGGTCTCTTCTCCATCAGCTGTATTCTTTTTTGTCCATTGAATGTAATGGCAGTTGTCTCATGGACATCTCCCATTGCTTAACCTAATTCAGGGCAGCTACTCAGTGGCCAAAAAAACAGGCCTGTAGTGCTATGCAAGATGCCAGGGCTTCTCAACACAACTACATGTGGCTGACAGGGACAGCACATGACCTACAGGAAAGCCATTTCCATTGAGAGCGGATATGTGACATATGCTCCAGACAAGAGTTGCATATAGATTCAGTTCATTTGTGCAAGTCCAGGTGGCATTACAGGCAGGTTCAGTTTCTGTAATCAGTGACTGAATTCCACTATTGCAATAAGGTAAGTCTGTCCCATCTCCATCCAGCTGATGCACAGCAGCTCATGAAAAGGAAGCCCTTCACACTGGGAATTCAAATCATTTGGCTACTCGCAAACTTTCTTCTTTCAATAATCTTGAAAGTAGTCTTTGCTGTGCCACTTCTACTCACCAGAGACCTTTCTTCCAGTGTTAGAGAGAGGTAGCTTCCTCTCTGAGCAGTGGAGAGGTCAGCTGCTGTTATGAGCAATGATGGCACCAGCACCTGTCTCTGTCGCTGTTGCAGAGCCCAGAGATGAGGGAAATTCGTCATGTCAAACAGAGAAACTGCAGGTCCTCGCACCCTTCCTGACTATGTCATTGCATTTCCAACATGAGCTCGTCTGCTTCTCCAGGCCCATGCCAGCTGAGCTGGCAGCTCCTCTGCTCAGGAGTGTTTCAGGACTCACTCTGTCCAAGAGTGTACTCCATGCTTGCTCCTTCTGCTCTGGGAAAAGGGTGTCCTCCTGTGGTGTGTCGGAACAGCCAAAAGGTGACCTGGCTGTAATGGGGAAAACATCTGCCAGCCTGGGAATCTGGAGCATCCTTGGCAAGTGCAGGTGGGAGCCTGGGATGCCCGTGAATAGCACAAAACAAAGAAATGCTCTAACCTGCAGAATGAAGAAACTGCACTAATAAGTAAGTAATTGATCATATATATAGAGAGAGACACACACACTTGGGTTTTCGGTAGTAATTTTGTAGTAACTTGTAATGTACAGTTGCTTTACTAATCATAAATATGCTTACCTTACTAATAGTAATTTCTAGTAATCTGTAATAAAGAAATTTGTGGAAACAAAGCCTCCATCTCCCCCAGAACAGAGGCAGAACTCTAATATTGGTAAAATCACTGCCCTTCACAAGGTTAGAGTGCTTCCTTGACTCCACAGCCATAGATCACATTACTTCCTCATTTGCCACAACATGCAAAACATGCAAAACAATGCACGCAGCGTGGGTGGCAAACAGGAGGAGCTGGAAGCCATTGTGCAGCAGGATAGCTATGACTTAGTTGCCATTACAGAAACATGGTGGGGTGACTCTCATGATTGGAGTGCTGCAATGGATGGCTATAAACTCTTCAGAAGGGACAGGTGAGGAATGAGAGGTGGTGGGGTGGCTCTGTATGTTAGGGAGTGTTTTGATCGTCTAGAGCTCAATGATTGTGATGATAATAAGGTCGAGTGTTTATGAGGGGAAGGCTTGTTGGCCTCCCTTGCTGGGAGTCTGTTATAGACCACCCAATCAGGATGAAGAGGCAGATGAAGCATTCTACAAGCAGCTGGCAGAAGTCTCACAATCGCTAACCCTTGTTCTTGTGGGGGACTTCAACTTCCTGAACGTCTGCTGGAAATACAAAATGGCAGAGAGGAAGCAGTCTAGGAGGTTCCTGGAGTGGGTGGAAGATAACTTCCTGACACAGCTGGTAAGTGAGCCTACCAGGGGAGGTGCCTCGCTCGACCTGCTGTTTACTAACAGAGAAGGACTGGTGGGACATGTAGTGGTTGGAGGCCGTCTTGGGCTTAGTGACCATGAAATGATAGAATTCTCCATTCTTGGTGAAGTAAGGAGGGGGGGCAGCAAAACCGCAACCATGGATTTCCAGAGGGCGGGCTTTGGCCTGTTCAGGACACTGGTTGAGAGAGTCCCTTGGGAGACAGTCCTGAAGGGCAAAGGAGTCCAGGAAGGCTGGACATTCTTCAAGAAGGAAGTCTTAAAGGCGCAGGAGCAGGCTGTCCCCATACGCCATAAGAAGAATGGACAGGGAAGACGACTGGCCTGGCTGAACGGGGAGCTTTTGCTGGGACTCAGGAAAAAAAGGAGTGTTTACCACTTGTGGAAGAAGGGGCAGGCAACTCAAGAAGAGTACAGGGATCTCGTTAGGTCGTGCAGAGAGGAAATGAGAAAGGCAAAAGCCCAGCTAGAACACAATCTGGCCGCTGTCATTAGAGACAACAAAAAAAGTTTTTACAAATATATTAATGACAAGAAGGGAGCTAAGGAAAATCTCCATCCGTTACTGGATGCAGGGGGGGAACATTGTCACCGAGGATGAGGAAAAGGCTGAGGTACTTAATGCTTTCTTTGCCTCAGTCTTTAATAGTCAGACCAGTTATCCTCAGGGTATTCAGCCCCCTGAGCTGGAAGACAAGGATGACGAGCAGGATAAACCCCCCATAATCCAAGAGGAAGCAGTTAACGACCTGCTACACCACCTGGATGCTCACAAGTCTATGGGGCTGGATGAGAGTGCTGAGGGAGCTGGCGGAGGAGCTCGCCAAGCCACTCTCTGTCATTTATCAGCAGTCCTGGTTAACGGAGGAGGTCCCGGACAACTGGAGGCTTGCCAATGTGACACCCATCTACAAGAAGGGCCAGAAGGAGGATCCAGGGCACTACAGGCCTGTCAGCCTGACCTCGGTGCCAGGGAAGATTATGGAGCGGTTCATCTTGAGGGCGCTCACAAGGCATGTGTGGGACAACCAGGGGATCAGGCCCAGCCAGCACGGGTTCATGAAAGGCAGGTCCTGCTTGACCAACCTGATCTCCTTCTATGACCAGGTGACCCGCCTAGTGGATGAGGGAAGGGCTGTGGATGTGGTCTACCTGGACTTCAGTAAAGCCTTTGACACTGTCTCCCACAACATTCTCCTAGAGAAGCTGGCGGCTCACGGCTTAGACAGGTGTACTCTGCGCTGGGTCAAAAACTGGCTGGACGGCTGGGCCCAGAGAGTTGTGGTGAATGGAGTTAAATCCAGTTGGTGGCCGGTCACGAGCGGTGTTCCCCAGGGCTCAGTTTTGGGGCTGGTCTTGTTCAATATCTTTATCAATGATCTGGATGAGGGGATTGAGCGCACCCTCAGTAAGTTTGCAGACGACACCAAGTTGGGCGGGAGTGTTGATTTGCTCAAGGGTAGGAAGGCTCTGCAGAGGGACCTGGACAGGCTGGATCGATGGGCCGAGGCCAACTGTATGAGATTCAACAAGGCCAAGTGCCAGGTCCTGAACTTCAGCCACAACAACCCCATGCAGCACTACAGGCTTGGGGAAGAGTGGCTGGAAAGCTGCCTGTCAGAAAAGGACCTGGGGGTGCTGGTTGACAGCCAGCTGAACGTGAGCCAACAGTGTGCCCAGGTGGCCAAGAAGGCCAATGGCATCCTGGCCTGTATCAGAAATGGTGTGGCCAACAGGAGTAGGGAAGCAATCGTCCCCTGTACTCAGCACTGGTGAGGCCGCACCTCGAATACTGTGTTATCTCCATCCAGCTGATGCGCAGCAGCTCATGAAAAGGAAGCCCTTCACACGGGGAACTCAAATCGTTTGGCTACTCGCAAACTTTCTTCTTTCAATAATCGTTTGCTCATCCCCTAATGGGCTAATCAAGGACCAGGTGAATGATTTTCACAGTGCTCCTGGAATACAGCATGTCCAAAGCCAAGGACGTTTTCAGCAGTGCCTTGTCTTCCTGAAGATCAGCTTCACCTCCACCACATACCTTCAGGGGGTTCAGCGACAAGACAGACAGCAAAGCCCCCTCCTGCCAGGGCTACAGAGCCCAGACCTGCAAAAGAGGCAGTGGTGATCGGGGATGTGAAAAATCAGTTTTAGCATTGGCTGCAGTGACAGTGGAATAGTGCGAGAAGATTTTAGCCTCTTCAGGGGACTTTTAGTGGTAGACCCATGGGCTGCAGCACTCATGGTCAGCACAGCTCAGTACAACTGGTCTTTCAGAAAAAAATCCAAGCACAAGGACTGTCCAGAAAAAATAAGCAGGAAAACAAGCAGATGTTTCAGTGGGGCAGCTTGGCTAAAGAAGGAATTAATCAAGAAGCTCCAGAGAAAAAAAGGAAGCATTCGGGAGGTGGATGCAAGCACTAAAGCAGGAATTTAGCAATAGGGATGACTTTAGGGAAGCCAAAGCTTTCTTAGTGTGCACCCTTTCCAAGGGTTCAAGGGCATCAAGAGGAGCTTTTACTACTTCAAAACACACAAAAAAGCTGTGTGGCCGCTGCACAATTTAGTAAGAGCAGGTGTAGATAGATACGAGATACTCTATCCTCTTTGCTTCCTGTGTCTTTCTGTTGTCTGCCTTTCATCTCTTCAGCCAAGTCCTCAATTAAGTTTCTACCTCTCCTTTCCTATATGTCTCACTGAAGTTTTTTTCAGTAATGTTAATATGGTGGAAAGAGGACTCTAGCAGAGGTAACTTGGACTTCATGTAAAGCTGAGAAGTGCGTTTTATTTTTTACTGAAAAATTTCTTTTTCTTTTTTATTGCCTGATCAAGTAAGAAATATCTTTCTCTGAGTGTGTGCAGGTGCTTCTCCAAATAAAGCAGGTGGGAATTGCTTTAAATTAGCTGAATCATTGGGCTACAACCTTACCCTAATCAAAAACTAACCCCAACGTAATCGAATTCTGACACTAAGGCAGCCTAACTGTGGCTCTAATTTAAACCTTAACGTGAAACTTAACTAATGCTAAGCTAATACTTAGTCTAACACATCTTGCATAGCTTAGAGCAGCTATGTAATGACATCTGTAATGTCATATCAGGCAATGAAGAATCAGAAAAGAAAGAAGCTTGGGCGTCATGGGAACACAGCTGGGATGGTCAAACGAGCATACTGACATTACCTTGTCAGTGCTAGTTCAAGGTCTGAGCAGTTGCATTCTGCTTTCTCATGATCCGGAGGCTGCAGGCGCCAATGTGTGTCACCTAAGTCAGGCTCTTGGGTCAGATGAAACACTTTTCAGTTCTCCTAGACTCTATTAAGTGTTTCTGTGTTGATTTTAACAAGAGCTTTGTTACCCAGTTATCCAGTCTGTGGATGGCTTCTTTCTTATGCAGTGACCTCTTGGACTAGGTTTACTGACCACGAGAGCCCTGCATATTTACAGTACTACAACTTTGACAGGAGGAAATTACCCTACGGTTCCTAGTTGCTCCAAGCCACAGCACAGGTTCTTTGTAGCCTTTTTGACTATTCAGTGTTTTTGTCCTGGTGAGAAATGATGTTGTTTTCTAACTCTGATTTTGTTGGCTAAGGACAGGCTGGAGGCTGTTGAGTTACACTTAGCGTTTCAGAAAAATCAGGGAGTGCATTAACTTCATAAAATGGTAACAGATACTTTCCTCTGGAAGGGCTTATTTGTGCTATTGGCTACAGAGCCAGCAAAGGTAAATATGGTAAGAATCAGTCAATCAGTTTTTAGGCATTGGGGCAAACTCAATCTGTACAAATATAAAGATCTTCAGCTTAGTGACATGACACAATCCTTTTTTTTCCTCTTCGTCCATACAACTCAAACACAAACTTTGTCTCCAGGCCCTTTCTGGACGTGACCCAGCCTGCACACAGCAGAAACAGTTGGAGTTTAACCTCAGGGCTAAGTCCGTCTAACGTGGGGCTAACACAGGGCACAACTTGGAAAGCAGAAAAGTGGAGCTGCTGAGAAGCCTTTTCCTTTGCTGCACGGTATATTTAAATCCAGATTGACCGGTCTTATTTTCTGCTTCCCTGCTCCCCCCCAAGTTTAGCAGTTTTTCTTTGAGCAGCTGAACTTAATTTCTCAGTTTCTCCACTTTTTAAAGACAAATTGTTATGCTGGAAGTTGCTAACCGGGCTAACACCCATGATTCTGGCAGTCTTTCCAAAATTGTTCCTGATGCCGTGGCTGTCTGGGGAGAAGCAGTGGCAGCACCAGCATTCCCGCCTTCTCTCCTGAGTATGCTTACTAACTATCTTCTAACCAGGTGAGACTGAGAGTTGTCCAGCGAACAATCGCCATGGCAATGACTGAGAGGAAAAGCGGTCACTGCTGCCTCCTGCGGCATCATGGACTGAGGAGCGTGTTCCTGCCCCTTGGCTCCTGACAATGGTAAAGCCCTTCTAGCATGCCCTGAAATGTTGAGATAGTGTGGCAGCACAGACACTGCCAGAATCAGCTACAGGCGTCTGTCCAGCTTGGCTGGGCTCAATGGAAGGTGAGAGTAGCATGTAGCACTTCAGCTTTGAAAATGCTGCCCTTGAGATAATCACCATGTAAGAAGAAACCTGGCAGCTTCCTGTAAGCAAAGATGGCGTGAACAGTGCTCTAGCTATGGTCTTGCAAAGCACTGAGATATCTGAGAGTTAAAAAGAATAGGCTGTATGTTTGAGGACATTTCGAAACAGGCAGGAAATGCTGGTATGCGGATAAGCTGCACGTAAATTGTTGCTTTGACTTAAAGCATTCATTTAAAATAAATGCCAGTTTCTCACTGTTTCTTTAAAAAAAAAAAATTCATTTTACTGTACATTTATATGAAGACAATGTACACATAAACAGGTAGATTAGAAAGCAATCACGGTGACATTTCCCTCACATGAACCATAATTTTATCTTGGAAATATTGAATGGCACCTCTATGAGGTAGATTAAAGTAACAGGAAAAAGTTAGGAATACCTTGAAAAAAAAATCAAACTACAAGGACCACATGTTTTTGTGAATTCAGATTTTTTTTTTCCTCTTTAGACACTCTTATGTCAAACTGAGAGTCTTAAGCATCTTTCAGCCGAGAGTCTTCTTCATAAGAAGAAACCTTTTGCAGTGCTGCTTTGTCGTAGCTCACATCCGTCAAGTATGTCCAGCAAGTCTTTGTGCTCTGGGAAGGTGGGAAACGCAAAGGGAATGTTCAATTCTCCAGAAAACAAGAGCATTGCCATGCTTCTGCGATGGCTTGCATGGCAGTGGGAAGCATTGCAGGATCGGGATCCGTGTGAATGGATCAGGCTGGATTTTTAAGCCATCAGAAAGGAAGTTTAGGAATGCTGAATTATTCAATTCTCATTCAGAAGTTGTAAAAGCCTGACCTGTTCAGGAAAATTGTGTATCGTGAGGAAATCACCCAGTAGTAACTACTTTCTTCTCTGTATGACTGAAAACTGCATAAGGCAATTTGATTTCTTGCATACAAATGTCTTTTAGTAGTCTCAAAAGGTGTGATTAAAGCATAAACTGCTCCTTAGATTTCTTGTTAAAATGTTCCATGGATGCATCAAGGTCAGTGAATTCATTGGCAGAGATGCCTGTTTTACTTTAAGATCTAAGAATCAAGTCATTCCTTGCTTTCCTTTGTTTTTGTTGCCTCTCCTTGCCTACCTTGCCTTGCTTTGTCTTCCTCTTTTTTGTCCCTTTCCTCCTTTTCACCCTGTTTCTTCTTAATGTTCTTACATTACATGCAGCTCTCACAAGAACTAGACAAGGAACGTAAGCAAGACTGTCGTTAAAGGGGATAGTATTTATCCATTTTGTTCTTTTTTTCTCATCTGTAACCATGTATTCTATTTAATAAAATCAGCTCTAAGAAGGAAAGTCAAGTTTCTTTTATACATATGACAAAACCAAGTGATTCAGGCTCAAGGATTCTGTTCTTTCCTGTCTTTACAAACCTCCCTGCAGCAAGCAACTCATGTTAGCTCTCCAAAAATTAATGCAGAGCTTTGTCCATCTCGCCTAATCCTGCTATCATGTATAAGTTGATCTTTGTAATCTTTCTCTAGGCTTGATGCCTGAGTGACGGTGGACAGGCCATGAGAATCCTCTAAGAGCCTGTTGTTTGAATTGCTCTGTTTAGGGAAGATGCGCAAAAGAACAGGCTTGGAGAATCACACTGCTGGATCTGGAGTCATTCTTCTGTGATTTTCTGACCACTCCAAACTGCAGGGCATGTTCTTCATAGTACTCCTGGTCATTTACCTCGTGGTCCTCACAGGGAACAGGCTGATTGCTCTCATCACAGTGGTGGACTCAAGCCTCCACCGCCCAATATGTTTCTGCCTGAGGAACTTGTCCTTCCTGGAGATGTGCTACACGTCATTCACTCTGCCAAAAAAGCTAGTGGCTTTTCTGATGGAAGATGGCAGGATCGCCTTCCTTGGCTGTGCTGCTCGGCTGTATTTCCCGGTTTTGTTGGGCAGCATCGAATGCCTTCTGCTGGCTGCTATGGCCTACGACAGATACATAGCAATATGTGCCGCCACCCCGCCTCCCCCTCACACTATACCTTCATCACGAGGAAGGTATCATACTATTGCCTGGGTATTGGATGGCTGTTACACCAGTGCAAGTAGGACAGACCTACCAGGTGTTCACTTTGCCCTTCTGTGCTTCCCATAACCTTGATCAATTTTCCTGTGTGTCCTGGTTTCGGCAGGGATAGAGTTAATTTCCTTCCTAGTAGCTGGTACAGTGTTTTGGATTTAGGATGAGAACAAAGTTGATAACGCACCGATGTTTTAGTTGTTGCTAGGTAATGCTTACACTAGCCAAGGACTTTTTAGTTTCCCATGCTCTACTGACTGAGAAGGCTGGAGGTGCACAAGAAGCTGGGAGGGGGCACAGCCAAACTGGCCAAAGGGACATTCCATACCATGTGACGTCATGCTCAGTACATAAACTGGGGAAAGCTGGCTGGGGGGGGGCGGCTGCTTGGGGACTGGCTGGGCATCGGTCGGCGGGGTGGTGAGGAATTGCACTGTGCATCACTTGCTTTGTGTATTATTATTATTATCATATTATTATTATTATCATTTTATTTCAATTATTAAACTGTTTTTATCTCAACCCACGAGTTTTTTTCACTTGTGCTCTTCCAATTCTCTCCCCCATCCCACCAGTGAGCGAGCGGCTGCGTGGTGCTTAGTTGCCGACTGAGGTTAAACCACGACAGTCCGTTTTGGCGTCCAACGTGGGGCTCGAAGGGTTTGAGATAATAACAGATTAACCAGAGTGTATTAAGGAACTTATATCTGTTAACAGTTGTGGGTCACAATATTGGTTGCTCTGTTCTGTTCTGTTGCTCTGTTCTTGATTTGTATAATCTGCATCGTGCTCTTTTTCCTGCTGTACATGTTAAAGATGAGTGTTGGTTTTTGCAGTTTGCTGTGGTCTGCAGTGATTAGCGATGTCTCGCTTGTGAGGTTTGTTTTTAGAACATTGACCTTGACGTTAGCATGGTATGTAGGTTTCGCAATGAAGCCGTTACTGTACCATGGAGACCATTTCGTGGAGACAACTAGCAGTTGCAGTAACTTTTCTGAGAGTTTTTTTACGGAGGAAATACAGAATGGCAGTGTCACCACCTTCTTCTATGATGTTTCCTCCTTCGTTAGAGTAACTTTTCAGTATTTTGAACATCCTTGGGCAGTTAAGATACTTCTATTAATACTTCTTGGGAATATTGTTTCGGTTTTGTCTAAAGTTGATAAACAATTTAAGAATATCATCCAGAGATCTGCCCCAAGGCTGAATAATTATGAGTGGCAGGGTGTGTGGTACAAGATGGGCAAGTACCTAGGCCAATGGGCACCCCCAGTGTTTTGGAACTTCACCCCTGAGCAAGTGCGGAATCCTGAAGAGTTAGTAGAATATTTGGAAAAAGTATGCTGTCACCCTGGCAACTCCAGAGAGATGCAGATCATTGCAACGTGCTGGGGCCTGGCCCATGCCTACCGAGCCCTGTTCAACACCATTCAGTACCCTCAAAGGGAAGAGAAGGTCTCTGGCTCTGACGGTAAAACGACACGCACCGCAGCCACTCAGACCCAGGCAAAACGCCCTGCGGCCACTCCGACCCCAGCGATAGGCCGTGCAGCCACTCAGACCCCGGCGACAAGCCCTGCAGCCACTCCGACCCCAGTGACATGCACTGCAGCTACTCAGACTCCGGCAACAGGCCCTGCGGCCACTCCGACCCCGGCGACAGGCCCTGCGGCCACTCAGACCCCGGCGACATGCACTGTGGCCACTCAGACGCCGGTGACAGGCACTGCGGCCACTCAGACCCCAGTGACATGCACTGCAGCCACTCAGACCCCAGCGACACGCCCTGTGGCTGAACCAAAGAACCAGCCTGTGCCGGTATCAGTCGCCCCTGTACACAAGAAGAAATCTTGGAAGCGAAAGTCCGCTCGTTTAGTAAGGGAGGAAGAAGCTTCTTCTAAAAGGGAGCCAGAGGAAGAACTGTACGAATACCCTGGAGAAGGGCCATCACGAGAACGGGAGGAGGAGAGACAGCCGCTGATTGGGGAGGAAGAAGAGGAAGAACTCATAAACGAGGCGGTGACCACCCGATCTCTATCCCTGAGTGAGCTGCGAGATATACGAAAAGATTTCAGCCGTCGTCCAGGTGAGCATATTGTCACCTGGCTGCTCCGATGCTGGGATAATGGGGCCAGTAGCCTGGAATTAGAGGGTAGGGAAGCCAAGCAGCTGGGATCCCTTTCTAGGGAAGGGGGCATTGACAAAGCGATTGGAAAAGGGACACGAGTCCTCAGCCTTTGGAGGCGACTCTTGTCAAGCATGAAGGAAAGGTATCCCTTTAAGGAAGATGTCATATGTCGCCCAAGCAAGTGGGCCACCATGGAGAAGGGTATCCAGTTTCTGAGAGAATTAGCTGTGCTGGAGGTGATTTATGATGACCTGAACAATGAACAGCTATCCAAAGATCCAGATGAAGTCAAGTGCACACGACCCATGTGGCGGAAGTTTATAAGGAGCTCACCATCGTCATATGCCAATTCATTGGCAGTGATGACCTGGAAAGATGGAGAGGAACAAACAATGGATGAATTGGCTAGTCAACTCCGGCAATATGAGGAAAGTCTTTCTTCCTCCCTCATCTCGGCTGTGGAGAAACTGTCCTGGGGGTTCCAGCAACTCAGAGAGGATAGGTTGTACTCCCCACCTGTACGGACCAGTATCTCGGCTCTTAGGAGTCAGCGTTCTTTTGCTCAAGAGAGAGAATATAAAGGGTACACACCACGGGGCACCCTATGGTTTTACCTGCATGACCACGGAGAGGACATGAGGAAGTGGGATGGAAAACTTACTGCAGCCCTAGGGGCACGGGTACGTGAATTGCAAGGGAAAACAATCAGAGAAAGAGGTTCTTCCAGGAAAATTGCTGCTCCAGTTTCCAGCGGGCAGTTCCCCAGATAGAGTAGAAGGGCTGATCTTACTTCTGATCTTAATGAAGAAACTTCTGATTCGTACGTACAAGAAATGAGAAATGAGTACTGTGATGAGGATTAGAGGGGCCCTGCCTCCAGCCAGGGGGAGGAAAGGGACAACCGGGTTTACTGGACTGTGTGGATT
Organism: Aptenodytes patagonicus; assembly: GCF_965638725.1. Classification (NCBI taxonomy): domain Eukaryota; kingdom Metazoa; phylum Chordata; class Aves; order Sphenisciformes; family Spheniscidae; genus Aptenodytes; species Aptenodytes patagonicus. Next base: position 6,404,568 of record NC_134972.1, read on the forward strand.
CGGTGGCCTGGCACATCAGACCCACAGGAGTATAAGGCTCTAGTAGACACCGGTGCACAGTGTACCCTAATGCCATCAAGCTACATAGGGGCAGAACCCATCTGTATTTCTGGGGTGACGGGGGGATCCCAACAGCTAACTGTATTGGAAGCCGAAGTGAGTCTAACTGGGAATGGGTGGCAGAAGCACCCCATTGTGACTGGCCCAGATGCTCCGTGCATCCTTGGCATAGACTACCTCAGGAGAGAGTATTTCAAAGACCCAAAAGGGTACCGGTGGGCTTTTGGTATAGCTGCCTTGGAGATGGAAGAAATTAAACAGCTGTCCACCTTGCCTGGTCTCTCAGAGGACCCCTCTGTTGTGGGGTTGCTGAGGGTCGAAGACCAACAGGTGCCAGTCGCTACCACCACGGTGCACCAGCGGCAATATCGCACCACCTGAGACTCCCTGATTCCCATTCATGAGCTGATTCGTCGACTGGAGAGCCAAGGAGTGATCAGCAAGACTCGCTCACCCTTTAACAGTCCCATATGGCCAGTGCGGAAGTCTAATGGAGAATGGAGACTGACAGTAGACTATCGTGGCCTAAATGAAGTCACGCCACCGCTGAGTGCTGCTGTGCCGGACATGCTAGAACTTCAATACGAATTGGAGTCAAAGACAGCCAAGTGGTATGCCACAATTGATATTGCTAATGCGTTTTTCTCAATCCCTTTGGCAGCGGAGTGCAGGCCACAGTTTGCTTTCACTTGGAGGGGTGTCCAGTACACCTGGAACCGACTGCCCCAGGGGTGGAAACACAGCCCTACCATTTGCCATGGACTGATCCAGACTGCACTGGAACAGGGTGGAGCTCCAGAACACCTGCAATACATTGATGACATAATCGTGTGGGGCAACACAGCAGGAGAAGTTTTTGAAAAAGGGAAGGAAATAGTCCAAATCCTGCTGAAGGCCGGTTTTGCCATAAAACAACGTAAGGTCAAGGGACCTGCACAGGAGATCCAGTTTTTAGGAATAAAATGGCAAGATGGACGTCGTCAGATCCCAATGGATGTGATCAACAAAAGAACAGCCATGTCTCCACCACCTAGCAAAAAGGAAACACAAGCTTTCTTAGGCGTCGTGGGTTTTTGGAGAATGCATGTTCCAAATTACAGTCTGATCATAAACCCTCTCTATCAAGTGACCCGAAAGAAGAACGATTTCAAATGGGGCCCTGAGCAACGACAAGCTTTTGAACAAATTAAAGAGGAGATAGTTCATGCAGTAGTCCTGGGGCCAGTCCGGGCAGGGCAAGATGTAAAAAATGTGCTCTATACTGCAGCCGGGGAGAATGGCCCTACCTGGAGCCTCTGGCAGAAAGCACCAGGGGATACTTGAGGTCGACCCCTAGGGTTTTGGAGTCGGGGATACAGAGGATCCGAGGCCCGCTATACTCCAACTGAAAAAGAGATATTAGCAGCATATGAAGGGGTTCGAGCTGCTTCAGAAGTGATCGGCACTGAAGCACAGCTCCTCCTGGCACCCCGACTGCCGGTGCTGGGCTGGATGTTCAGAGGGAGGGTCCCCTGTACACATCATGCAACTGATGCTACGTGGAGTAAGTGGGTCGCACTGATCACACAACGGGCTCGAATAGGAAACCCCAGTTGCCCAGGAATCCTGGAAGTGATCATGGATTGGCCAGAGGGCAAAGATTTTGGAATATCGCCAGAGGAGGAGGTGACGCGTGCTGAAGAGGCCCCAATGTATAATGAACTACCAGAAAATGAGAAGCAATATGCCCTGTTCACTGATGGGTCCTGTCGCCTTGTGGGAAAGCATCGGAGGTGGAAAGCTGCTGTATGGAGTCCTATGCGACAAGTTGTAGTAACTGCTGAAGGAGGAGGTGAATCGAGCCAATTTGCAGAAGTAAAGGCCATCCAGCTGGCTTTAGACATTGCTGACCGAGAAAAGTGGCCAGTGCTCTATCACTATGCTGACTCATGGATGGTGGCAAATGCCCTGTGGGGGTGGTTGCAGCAATGGAAGTGGAGCAATGGGCAGCGCAGAGGCAAACCCATCTGGGCTGCCGCATTGTGGCAAGATATTGCTGCCCGGGTAGAGAATCTGGTTGTAAAAGTCCATCACGTAGATGCTCACATACCCAAGAGTCGGGCCACTGAAGAACATCAAAACAACCAGCAGGTGGATCAGGCTGCTAAGATTGAAGTGGCTCAGGTGGATCTGGACTGGCAACATAAGGGTGAATTATTCCTAGCTCGGTGGGCCCATGACACCTCAGGTCACCAAGGAAGAGATGCAACATACAGATGGGCTCGTGATCGAGGGGTGGACTTGACCATGGACACTATACCACAGGTTATCCATGAATGCAAAACATGCGCTGCAATCAAGCAAGCCAAACGGTTAAAGCCTCTCTGGTATGGAGGACGATGGCTGAAATATAAGTATGGGGAGGCCTGGCAGATCGATTATATCACACTCCCACAAACCCGCCAAGGCAAGCGCCACGTGCTTACAATGGTGGAGGCAACCACCGGATGGCTGGAAACATATCCCTTGCCCCATGCCACCGCCCGGAACACTATCCTGGGCCTTGAAAAGCAAGTCCTATGGCGACATGGCACCCCAGAAAGAATTGAGTCAGACAAAACCCCCTCCCAGCTTCTTGTGCACCTGCAGCCTTCTCAGTCAGTACAGCATGGGAAACTAAAAAGTCCTTGGCTAGTGTAAGCATTACCTAGCAACAACTAAAACATCGGTGCGTTATCAACTTTGTTCTCATCCTAAATCCAAAACACAGCACTGTACCAGCTACTAGGAAGGAAATTAACTCTGTCCCTGCTGAAACCAGGACAGGGTGTGTGGAAGGGCTGCCAAGGGCAGGTGAGGCCCAGCAGCAGCTTTCAGTCCCGGCATGTTTCATGTGGCAGCAGTCGCTGGACATTTTCAATTTTGGAACTGAGGTGAGGCGAGACAGAGAGGAAATGTTGGCACAGTGAGGTGGCTAGGCAAGCTCAGAACCCTAGTGTCTGTGGGTCTCTGGAAGGGCTGCCAAGGGAAGATGAGGGCCAGCAACAGCTTTCAGTACTGGCACCTTTTGTGTGGGAGCACTCACTGGACATTTTTGATTTCAGTACTGAGCTGTGGCGAAGGTCAGGGAGAATGTCGTCACACATAGTTGGGTAGGCAAGCTCAGATCCCCCGAGTTTGTGGGGCTGTGCAAGGGCTGCCAAGGGAAGGTGAGAGCCAGCAACAGCTTTCATTCCTGGCACGTTTGGTATGTGAACAGTAGCTGGACGTGTTCAGTTTTGGAGTTGGGCTGTGGAGACGCTGAGAGGGAACGTCCAAAGTGAGGTGGCTATGCAAGCTCAGAGCCCAATTATTTGTGGGTCTGTGGAAGGGCTGCCAAGGGAAGATGAGGGCCAGCACGAGCTTTCATTCCTGGCACCTTTGTTGTGGGAGCAGTTGCTGGACGTTTTGAGTTTTGGAGCTGGGCTCCGTGGGCGCTGAGACAAAGCATGTTAGGAGAGTTACGTGGCTAACAATCTCAGAGCCCGAGTGTTTGTGGGTCTGTGGAAGGGCTGCCAAGGGAAAGTGAGGGCCAGCAACAGCTTTCAGTCCTGGCGCCTTTGGTCTGGGAAAAGTAGCTGGGCGTTTCCAATTTTGGAGCTGGGCTCCACGGAAGATGAGAGAGAGCATGATGGGAGAGTTACGTGGCTAACAATCTCAGAGCCCCAGTGTTTGTGGGTGTGTGGAAGGGCTGCCATGGGCAGGTAAGGGCCAGCAACAGCTTTCAGTCGTGGCACCTTTTGTGCTGGAGCTGACGCTGGACGTTTTTAATTTTGGATCTGGGCTCTGGAGACACTGAAATGAAATTCTGGCACAGTGAAGTGGCTAGGCAATCTCAGAGCCCCAGTGTCTGTGAGGCTCTGGAATGTGTTCAATTTTGGCGCCCGGCTCTGTGGATGCTGAGAGATCATGTTAGGAGAACTAGGTGGCTAGGCAATCTCAGAGCCCCAGTGTCTGTCAGTGTGTGGAACGCCTCCAAGGGAATGTGAGGGCCAGCAACAGCTTTCAGTCCTTGCACCTTTTGTGTGGGAGCAGTTGCTGGATGTTTTCAGTTTTGGAGCTGGGCTCTGTGGGCGCTGAGAGAGAGCATGTTGGGAGAGTTAGGTGACTAGCAATCCCAAGCCCCAGTGTTTGTGGGTGTGTGGAAGGAGTGCTAAGGGCAGGTGAGGGCCAGCAACAGCTTTCAGTCCTGGCAGCTTTCGCATGGGAAAAGTAGCTGGACGTTTTCAGTTTTGGAGCTTGGCCCTGGAGACACTGAGGGGGAACATCAGCACAGTGAGGTGGCTGGAAAGCTTCAGATACCCAGTGTTTGTGGGTCTGTGGAAGGGCTGCCTAGGGAAGGTGAGGGCCAGCAACAGGTTTCATTCCTGGCACCTATGTTGTGGGAGCAGATGCTGGATGTTTTCAGTTTTGGAGCTGGGCTCTGGAGACGCTGAAATGGAACGTTGGCACAGTGAGGTGGCTAGGCAATCTCAGAGCCCCAGTGTCTGTTGGTCTGTGGAAGGGCTGCCAAGGGAAGGTGAGGGCTAGCAAGAGCTTTCAGTTGTGGAAACTTTGGTGTGGAACCAGTCGCTGGATGTTTTCAATTTTGGACCTGGGCTGTAGAGCCACTGAGAGTGAAGACCGCCTTCCCTTCATCCACCAGTCAGCTGACCTTATTGTGGAAGGATATCGAATTAGTTAAACAGGATTTACCCTTTGTGAAGCCATGGTGACTGTGCTGATGTTTGCATTGTCCTTTAAATGCCTTTCAATAGCACCCAGGGTGATCTGCTCTGTAATTTTTCCACGTGCTGAGCTTAGAGAGGTCTGTAGTTTCCTGGGTGGGTGGGTGGATGGCAGCTGTGATTGCACTCCTTCAGCCCCTGGGAAGGGAGGCCTGGACAGAAAATTAACTCTATCCCAGCGGAAACCAGGACACTCTCTACTCAGCACTGGAGTGAGGCCACACTCGGAGTGCTGTGTCCGGTCCTGGGCTCGTCGGTGCAAGGGAGACATGGCCATACTGGAAGAGAGTCCAACAAAGGGCCACAAGGATGATTAAGGGACTGGAGCACCTCACGTATGAAGAAAGGCTGAGACAGTTGAGACTGTTTAGCTTGGAGAAGAGAAGGCTCAGGCTCATCATTGCGTATAAATACCTGAAGGGAGGGTGCAAAGAGGATGGAGCCAGGCTCTGCTCAGTGGTAACCAGTGAATAGAGAAGAGGCAATAGGCGCAAACTTAAATACAAGAAATTTTATTTAAACATAAGAAAATGGTTTTTCACTGTGAGGGTGGTCAAACCTTGCCACAGGCTGCCCAGAGAGCTTGTGGAGCGTCCATCTTTAGAGATATCCAACACCTGATGGGACAATGTCCTGAGCAACCTGCCGTAGCTGACCCTGCTTTGAGCAGGAGGATTGGACTGCAAGTTCTCCAGAGGTCCACTCCAACCTCAACTCCTCTGAGGTTTTGTGAATATGAGTACTGCAGCTTCTTCTCTTCTGACAAGAGAGAGGGAATAACCTGATTTGTTCTGGATAAATGTCAAGAAGAAAAACATCTCTGTCCTTGACTGCTTGATCAATCTTGAAATCTGAGTTACAAAACTAATCTGCCGCTCTCACAGCCCCTCTCATGGATCCCCCTTCTCTGACTCCACTCTTGCCTCTGAGGCCATGCTGTGTTTCAGAGAATTTCATTAATATCTCCTGCAAGATTTCCATGGCAGGCTGCATACTGCTGGGCTGGTGCCATGAGGTGCACCTGGAAGATATTCCAGTACATAGCTTTGTTGTCGTCATAATTTTCCTACAGGTGTTTCTGACACTGACACTAGCCTCACCACTGAGGCTTACAGCACATGAGATGGGAAATGAGGAAGGCAACCCAGCCTTCCACAACTGCCTGGGAGTTTGGACTTCCTTACAGTTCCCAGAGCACTTTCCTCCTTCCTTACGCACCAGGGCGCTGAAGAGCAGCAAAGCCAGAAGGGTCTGGGAGATGCTCTCTCAGGACCAGAAGGAGCCTGGAGAGCAGATTTGGTCAGGGGCTCTGGGAAGTGAATGAAGAGCCCCTTGGGAAGACAGTGAGGGGTGACCACTGCTTGGCACGTGGAATGGAGGAGGGGAATTGTGGTAGAGAGGGCTGGCACTGAGCACCAGTGGGTCACTCCGCAGCCACATTCACTTTCAGCAGCTCACAGCAGTGCCAAACCCTGTGGCACCAGGGGGAGAAACCCACAGCAGCACCGCCTGGCATCCCAGCACCCAGCTGCAGCCCCAGGCAGCCGGCTGCAGTGACATGGCAGTGAGGCTCCTTGGTGCTGAGCAGGGCTGAGGAATGACTGCCAATGTGATGCGCTCGTGTCTGTGTGAGTGTGCCGCAGAGAAGTGCGGTGTCTCTCTGCACGTGTGCCCCCAGCCTTGGCTCCCAGGTACAGCCACACCAATGGGGGTCTGTGCTGCCTACAGCAGTCTAGGGGGAACAGAGATGGGAAAAATGTACCTCCTGGTTCAGAGAACCCTTTCTTCTGGGTTGGGTTTTGAAGCTTCCTTGGGCAAAGGGATCCCAAGAGAGTGTCCTCACAGTGGGGACTGTGACAGAGAAGCATGGCTCAGAATGCACGGTCCAGCAAGAGGCACTGCCTGGAAACACCAAGGCATGTGTTTGGAGATGGCTAACTAGCCATGCCCAGGTAGCCAGGGGTCACACAGATCAGCAGACAGAGTGGCAGTAGTGGAAGGAAATGGCAGGGGCACTTTCTCTTTGAGTGGTTCCATGAGTCTTTTCACTCCTGTCAGTGGCGTGTTTTTGAGATACACCTCTGCACTGGCCCAGTTGTTGTGCTCTGTTTCACCCTGCGGAGCAGCCTCAGAGGGTGGGAACTGGGTTCCTCTGCGATGAGCTGGCCCCAGAAGTTGTGCCCCGGGAGCACAACTAATGTGCTCCAGCTGTCTGTAGGCTTCCAGTCCGTAGCACAAGACCAAAGGTAAGCCAAAAGGAAAGCAACCCAAAACGTCCCAAGTGTGAACATCACGCCCTCTACAACAGCAGTTTTGTTCCATCCTGGCAGCTGGGGGCCAAGAAGGCTGTAGGAAAAAGGCCTGATGGGAGAGGGAGTGTTAACAGCACGTGAAAATCCTCAGGGAGCCCCGGGTCCCTCACCGCAGTCTCTCCGGCCGGCAGGAGGCATGCTTCAGCCCCTCACACAGCAGCTGCACCCCAGCATCTCCAATGTCATTATCAGCCAGGTCCAGCTCCCGCAGACTCAGGCTGGTGCTGAGCACAGCGGCCAGGTCCCCGCAGCCGGTGCTGGTGATCTGGCAGCACTGCAGCCTGCAGGGGAGGCACACAAAGAGGAGCTGTGGGATTGTCACAGCCACCAAGAGACAGACGCACCCGCCCACCAGCCTTCCCATTTCAGTCCCACTAGTCCCTGACCCTGAGCTTCCCCAGGCACTGGGCACCTCCCAAGGCTACAGACAAGAAATGGGAATTTCCGGGCAATTTGTTTTGTTTGCAAAGTCATCGCAGTGTGCATGCTAGTCATCCCACCACTGTAGCGGTAATTGTGCGGCTGCGTTCCCATGGCTCGGCAGAGCGCTCTAGAGCCACAGGAGATGCCCCGCATGGCTCAAACAATCCAGGCAGAGCTGGCAGAGACAACACAGGGCCTGCACAAGAGCCCCGATGTTTGGCATGGCAGCCCGGGTGGCGATGTGAGTAAAGGCAAGGACTATGAGGGAGCTGAGTGGCCCAGGCCTGGCAGAAGAGGGACTTGTTCTCTGCCCTCCTCCGGTGCCCGCTCACGTGGGACTGAACACCCTGGACTCAGCAGACACCAGGGCTGGGGAAACAGGTGCCTGGAGGGTTGCCCCTTTCACACATTCCTCTTGCTCTCCGGGCAGGCAGGCAGGGAGCACGGGATGAGCAGGGACCCAGTGCTGCAGGCTCACCTCGATAGCAGCCTCTCCCCATCCCTGCAGGCAGCAGCTGACCAGCCTCACCCACGGCCCAGACCCCATCAAGGGCTGCCCACAAGGCAGCCAGGGAAATGCCCCAAGAGGCCCTGAGTCCCTCATCCCACCATCTCCAGCCAGCAGATGGATTGCTTCAGCCCCTTGCACAGCAGCTGCAGTCCAGCGTCACCAAAATAATTTTCTCCAAGTCCTAGCTCCCACAGGCTCTGGTTGGTGCTAAGCACGGTGGCCAGGCCCCACACATGGCCAGGTCACCCTGCCTACACTCATGGCACCCAGCGCTTGGCCAACGAGGACTTGGTGCTGGAGCCACCGTTTACTCCAAGCCCAGCCCTCGGCCTCCTCTGAGCCCATTTCTTCCCAGAAGGTAATAAATGGGTCTTCTCAGCAGTGCACAATGGAAAGACAAGAGGCAACAGGCAGGAGTTGCAACACAGGAAATTAATTAGACTTTAGATCTCTGTGCCCTGTCCCCCACCATGAGTGTGGTCAAACAATGGAACAGGATGCCAGAGAGGCTGTGGAGCCTCATCCTTGGAAACATTCCTAACCCAATTGGACAAGACCCTGAACAAATGAATCTACTGCAGCCCACCTTTGAACACAAAGGACTGTTAGAGGACCTCTGGAGTTTCCCTCTTACATAAACTACTTTATGATTCTGGATCTGGGCAAGACCCTGCTGGTTAAGTGCCCTTCTGCAAATGGCTGGAGCCACGGAGAGTCTGGAAAACAGGTTTATGGAGACTATATATAGAATAGAATAGAATAGAATAGAATAGAATAGAATAGAATAGAATAGAACAGAATATTTCAGTTGGAAGAGACCTACAGTGATCATCTAGCCCAACTGCCTGACCAACTCAGGGCTGACCAAAAGTTAAAGCATGTTGTTAAGGGCATTGTCCAAATGCCTCTTAACCGCTGGCAGTCATGGGGCATTGACCACCTCTCTAGGAAGCCTGTTCCAGTGTTCGACCAACCTCTCGGCAAACAAATGCTTCCTAATGTACAGTCTAAACCTCCCCTGATGCAGCTTTGAACCATTCCTATGCATCCTGTCCCTGGATCCCAGGGAGAAGAGATCAGCACCTCCCTCTCCACTTCACCTCCTCAGGAAGCTGTAGAGAGCTATGAGGTCGCCCCTCAGCCTCCTTTTCTCCAAATTAGACAAACCCAGAGTCTCCAATCACTCCTCAGAGGACAACCCTTTCTTCACTAAAAGGGTTGTCAAGCACTGGAACAGGCTGCCCAGGGAAGTGGTTGAGTCACCATCCCCAGAGGTATTTAAAAGATGTGTAGATGTGGTGCTTAGGGACATGGTTTAGTGGCGGACTTGGCAGTGCTAGTTAACAGTTGGATTCAATGATCTTATAGGTCTTTTCCAACCTAAACGATTCTACGATTCTGTGCCTTCCAACCCTGTCACCAGCTTTGTTGCCCTCCTCTGGACGCATTCGAGGACCTTCACATCCTTCCCAGATGGTGGGGCCCAGAACTGCACACAGTACTCCAGGTGAGGCCGCAACAATGCTGAATACAGTAGGATAATCACTTTCGACTGGCTGTGTCCTCTTGTCCCTTGAGAGAGTCAACAGCAACTCCCCATTTAGTATCATCAGGAAACTTGCTAATGGTTCATTCAAATCCCGCATCCAGATCATTGATCAAAGTATTGAACAGCACTGGCCCTAGGATTGAGCCCTGAGGAACACCGCTGGTGACCGGTCGCCAGCCACATGTAGCCCCATTCACTGCAGTGAATGCCAGTTCTTCACCCAGCGCACCGTGAACCCGCTCATCCCACAGCTGCACAACTTGTCCAGAAGATGCTGTGAGGGACAATATCAAAAGCCTTACCAAAATCTAGAAAAGCCACATCCACCGCCTTCCCTTCATCCACCAGTCAGGTGACCTTATCGTAGAAGGATATGGAACTAGTTAAACAGGATTTACCCTTTGTGAAGCCACGTTGACTGTGCTGATGATTGCATTGTCCTTTAAATGCCTTTCAGTAGCACCCAGGGTGATCTGCTCTGTAATTCTTCCACGTGCTGAGCTTAGACTAAGAGGTCTGTGGTTTCCTGGGTGGGTGGGTGGATGGCGGCTGTGATTGCACTCCTTCAGCCTCTGGGAAGGGAGGCCTGGACATCATTAGCGTTTCATTGGGCCAAAGGTGTGGAGACAGCAGAGCCCATGGGAGAAACGGAGAGGTTTCCTCTCTCCCCTGGGAAATGTTTTCTTTTTTTCACCATTGATGAAACTATTTAAGGTAAAACCATCATGACTATGTCTAAACACTGCTAAAGCCTGTGAAGGTGTTCAAAAGGGCTTTAGACATTTAAATTCAACCCTCTCTGCTCTGAAATCGCTCTGCACTGGGAAACACTTGCACAAAGGCTGGGTTGGGAGGGTGGGTTTTCGTTTGGTTTTGGTTTGGGGTTTTGGTTTTTTTTTTTTTTGTTAGCATGTGACCAAGAACTGTAGGAGGAAACAGAACAAAGTCTGGGCTGAGGCAGAGGTGATCAGCTGCCCCTTTCCAGGCAGCCCCAGAGCATGACAGCTGGGTGCACCCCACAACCAACCTTCCCAGATGCTGCTGGGTGAGTCCCCAGGGCAGAACTTGGGGACAGCTGGGAGACAGGAGTGAGAAAATGTGAGGCAAAGAGCCCTGCAAACACCAAGGTCAGTGAAGAAGGAGGAGGAGGAGGAGGAGGCTCTCCAGGCACCGGAACAGAGATTCCCCTGCAGCCCATGGTGAAGACCATGGTGATGCAGGTTGTCCCCCTGCAGCCCATGGAGGTCCACGGTGGAGCAGACACCCAGCCTGCAGCCCAGGGAGGACTCCATGCCTCAGCAGGTGGATGTGCCCTGAAGAAAGTTGCAGCCAGTGGAGAGCCCACGCTGGAGCAGGTTTTCTGGCAGGACCTGTGGCCCATGGGGAGCCCACACTAAAGCAGTTCGTGAAAGACTGTACCCTGTGGGGAACCCATGCTGGAGCAGTCCATTCGTGAAGGACTGTATCCTGTGGAAAGGACCCATGCTGGAGCAGTTTGTATCCCATGAGTGGGACCCCACACTGGAGCAGGAGAAGAACGTGAGGGGGAAGGAGTGGCAGAGACAGAGTGTTACGGACTGACCGCAACCCCCATTCCTCATCCCCCCGCACTGCTCAGGGGAAGAAGGTAGAAGAGTCAGGAGTGTAGCTGAGCCCAGGAAGAAGGGGTGGTGGGTAAAGGTATTTTTAGTTTTGTTTTTGTTTTTCACTATCCTACTCTATTTTTAACTGGCAATTAAATTAATCTTCCCCAAGGTGAGTCTGGTTTGCCCACAACGGTAATTGGTGAGCATCTCCCTGTCCTTATCTCAACCCTTGAGCTGATCTGATTTTCTCCCCCTGTCTTGTTGAGGAGGGAGAGTGAGAGAGCAGCCGGGTGGGCATCTGGCAGCCAGAGAAGGTCAACCCACCACACTGACAGAGGGGGAAAAAAATCCTTCTCCACCTTCCTTGTTTCTTAAACACTTTCCCTTGGCACCGGCTGTATGTCACTGCTGATGACAGGGCACCAGCTCCGTGGTGCTTTGGTCTGACCCAGGTGGCAGCTCTTGTGCAACAGGAGCAGGAGACAGGCTGAGGACCGGTGCCAATGCTCGATCCTGACACCAAGCACCTCTCTGCATCCCTAGGCAGAAGACTGAAACCTGTCCTGAGCTGGAGGCACCGTGGGCACAGCTGGGGCTATGCGAGCTGGAGCAGGGGCAGGTGGGAGGCAGGAGGGGCTCAGCCAGAGGGGGAGCACAGCTGCAGGTGCAGGGCACGACGCTTGGTGCAGACTGAGAAGAAGGAAGGGTGAGGCTGACAGTGTGGAAAAGGGTCCATCTGGGAAGGAGGAGGAAGAGACAAAAGAAGCTGTTTCTGCAGTGGACGCCGGCCAGGTGGGAGGGTGGTTCCCCTCCCCAGCATTGCCTGTCCTCCTGCTCCCACCAGCACTTGGGAAGCAGGGTTTTCCTGCCCACCCTCACAGGATGGAGAGCAGCAGCCTGTGGAGTCAGGGCCCTGCCCTGCTCCCCTCCCACCCAAGGGTAGGACTGGCCCCTGGGAAAGCGGTTCAAGATGGGATGCAGGTGGCTGAAGAAGAAAGGACTCCTCCAACGCTTGTCTCTCTCTTCAAATGCAAGAGACTGTCCTGCCTCTCACGGTGTGTTGACACCAAGACACTTTTCCCCAAGGGTCGATGCGTGCTCAGGCCGAGGTCCCATCCCTGAGCCAGGTGTGGCTGATCAGTAGCACTGGGGACATGCCTTGGGCTTGGGGACAAGGGCCAGTGTCTCAGCACAGACAGCTTTGAATCTCCAGCAGCAGCAGCAGCAGCAGCTCCAAGACCATCTGGCCTGAACAAGGCCTGTGGAATCTGTCTGCCTTCTCCCTGCATGTAAAGCTGAACAGCTTGTGAACGCCACAGCCCTGGGAGAAAAGCTGCCTCTGGGACTAGAGGGAGAGACCCAGTGAGTGCCAGCCCTGCCCTTCCCTTCCCTTCCCTTCCCTTCCCTTCCCTTCCCTTCCCTTCCCTTCCCTTCCCTTCCCTTCCCTTCCCTTCCCTTCCCTTCCCTTCCCTTCCCTTCCCTTCCCTTCCCTGTGGACAACAATTGCAGACTGGTGTGGACTTTCCGTGAGAGGTTGTGAGATCAGCCATTGGCAGTGTGAGGGGTTTGGAGAGGCAGGAGAAGCACAGCACACAGACAAGGAGCTTTAGCCCAGCTCCCACAGAGCTCTCTTCCAAGGTGAGGCCGTAACGATTCAGTGACAGCATTTCCATCACGTGCCCCTGTCTTTCCCCAGCCCTCCTCCTCCCCTGAGAAAGTCTGGCCCTGTTGGCCATCTCCAGCCCCCCAAATCACCAGGGCTCCTCAGAGCAGGCCTCCGGGCTAGAGGGAGCAGCCCCACCTGTGCCTTTCTGTGGACATACCAACTGCAGCTGGTGCCGAACCCCACTACTTGACATCAGGGAAGATCCACAGAGGCTCAGCGCCAGGGAACCAGCTTCTCCCACTCCCATGGTGATGGAGCTGGGCCACACATCCGTGCGGGATTCTCTGCAGTGCCTGGTGGCCCCAACATGCCTTCCTGACCTGTGATGGGGGGTGCCCCAGAGAAGGGTGTGGGCTGGGGGTCCAGGAAGGCACATGGGCCCAGTGTGGGGCTCTGAAATCTCCTGTGAACCCAGGAGTGCTGAGTCCATGGGGCAGGGAACCACCGCCCCTCCCAGACCGGGGCAGAGGACCCAGGGGTCCGGGCTGTCTGCCTGCGCTCCTCTCCTGCCCCGACACCAAATTGTGCTATTTGGGGGGATGGTGCTCACTAGAACCCCGGTAAGAACCTTTTTCCCACTGTGCCTCCGAAACACTGGGTGCCCCAAGGGCTGGCACCATCTGCCCTTTGCCTCTCCCAGCCTCATGGGGGGACACTCCAGTTTGCCCTAACCTGCCCTTATCTAGGGGCACGTGGTGGGTGGGAAGGGGATCTCCTTTACAGAGACATCCCAGGCGTTCGGGGTCCCTCAGCCACTCTGCTCATCACGGTGGTGCAGCCAGAGAGGACCCAGGTGTCCGGGCGCTGGCAGAGGAGTGGGGACGTGGACACGGAAACACAAACACACACACACGCAGAGCGTGGCTTTGCTGAAGGGGTTTATTGATCATGAGAGGAAAATGGCCCAGGGCTCCCAGGGGATCAGGTGGGGTCATCCAGGGATGATCATCTCCTCACGCTGCTGGAGGGGGACAGGAAAAGGGTGTCACCACCAGCTCCGGTCCTGAAAGACAGAGCCCAAACCGTGACCCCCAGCGTCCGCTGGGACATGAGAGGGGCCTTGTCCCCACCGTCTCTCTCTGCAGAGACCTGGGGAAGGAGAAGAGAATTGGAGCCCTCAATATACCCAGGACAGGACGTGGCTCTCCTGAGACCCCTATGGCACACAGAGCCCTTTGCCCAGTGTGTCATTACCCTGGGATGCCCCTAAATCTCCCCGGAGCCCTGTCCAGCCCTCACGGTGATCCTGGGGGTCTGTATGGCACCAGAGCCCCTGCCTGGCCTGCACGGTGACCCTCTGGGTCTGTAGAGCCCCACTGAGTGCAGGGACAGGCATGGGGGCAGCTCTGTCCAGCTCACCCTGGGACGTGGATGATGGACAGTCCCCTCTGTTTCCCTCTCCCACACCCACGTTCTGCCCACCCCTGAGGGCTCAGGGATCCCCTGGGGCCCAGAATCCTCTGTGAGGCTCAAGATGCCCTGATGCTGCTCACCTAGCCATCAACGGCTGCAGCCATGCGTTTCTGCCGCGCAAGCTCCACCAGCTTGTCAGCCACAGGGGGCTGGGGAGAAAGGGAGGGTTAGGGACACGCCTGGGTGCACTGGGGTGTACTGGGAGGCAGGGGAAAGCAATGGGGTCCTTGGGGAAGGTGCCTCCGGGGGAAAACGGGGTACATGAGTTTGTATGGTGGTGCACAGAAAGCAGTGGGGGTCCTGGGGAAGGGGCCCACCTGGGTGCGTGGCTGTGTACTGGGGCATCCTGAGGTGCACTGGGGTGTACTGGGTTGTAAAGGGATGGATGGGAATGCAACGGGGGCCCTGGGAAAACACTGGGGTGCGGGGGTGTTCTCTGGGGTTGCAGTGGGGTGCACTGGGGCACACTGGGATGCCCTGAAGTGTTGTGGCCATGGGAAGGGAGGGTCTGGGGCCAGCAGAACTCATGGTACCTACCTCAGCCCTCTTCACTCGCCCGATTTTGAATTCCCTCTGTAGAGAGACCATGAGACCTCACTGGTCACTGGGATGTCCCCAGTCCCAGCAAGGGATGGGAGGACCAAAGTGCCCTCCAGTTCCCCAGACTGGATGCCCTCCAAGTCCACCTCACTACTTACATGCCGGTAATAACTTCCACTTGCTTCAAAGAATGCCTAGGAAAGAAGAGCAAAGGGGTGGTCTGGATTGGACCTTGGTGGGGCTGTGGGTGGGGCACAGGTGTCCCCAGTCCCCCCAGGCCCATGGCTTCCCCCAGGTCTGAGGGGGAAAATCCCTCCTGCTCCCCCCACCCCCATTCATTCCAGTTTCACCTGGGATACCTGTTCATGCAAGGACCAGGGGTGGGGATGGAGACAAGGATAGCGTGGGGAATTTGCGGCCTCCAAAGAGGACGGGGGTTGCGGGGACCCAGAGACAGGGCACTGGGGTGAATTAGCATGGAATTGTGGGAGGGAGAAAGCTGCGTTGCCCGGGGCTGGAGGTGCAGGAGAGCCTGGAGGAGCCCCTTGCTTGGAAAAGGGAGAGGACAAGTCAAGGGGTTTCATGCTCACCACTGCAAATTTAATTCTGCAGGAGAACTGATGTCCTGCAGCCAAGACCCATCCGCAGCCTTGAGCCCCTCCCTGTGGCATTGGGGACTCACCTGAGCATCTTCTGGGGTGCACAGCAGGATGGTGAAGAGCAGGGCCACGCTGAGCACTGCGACCTTCATCTTCCTCTGCGGTGTGGCGAGTCCTGGGTGAAGCTGGAGAAGGTGAGGGGCAGATTTATCCCTCCCAGGACTCCTCCTTGCCCCGCCCCGAGAGCCCCCAGGGCATAGCCAGGCTTGGCAGAGACACCAGCCCTGGCAACAGGCCCAGCCCCGGCACAGAGTCACCCCCGCCTCTGGCACTGATCTAGCCACCTTCCCCGGCATCAGTCCAGCTTCCAGCATGGGGCAGCTGCACATGGAAGGGCCAAGGCATCTGGGGGTGGTGAGGGGAGGCAGAGAGAGCGCCCCTGACAGCTGGACACCCTACGGTGACGACTCACTGCTCCAACACGAAACCATCCTCCAACAGTCCCCCAAAGCCAGATCCCTCCCACCTCCCAGTGCCCCTCGCCTCCCAGCACTGCCATCTCCCAGTGCCGCTGGCCTCCCAGAGCCGTCTTTCCCTCTGGGACTCCCCCAGGGATGACGCCAGCTTCAGACCAGGGGTCTTTAAGCAGAATTGTCTCTGAGCCTTCTCCAGCCCCTTGGGTAAATGGGGGGCTGGGACCGACCCCTCTTCTTGGGGCACCAGGGACCCCAGGATTAGGGAACACTGGGAGGTGGGAGGACAACTCGGGGCATGGGCAATGGGGACAGCCAGGTGACTGGGACCTTCAGTCACTGGAGGCAATGGGGAGCACTGGCGAATGCTGGGCAGCGGGAGATGAGGGCTCGGCTTGAGGGAAGTGCTGGGGTGGTGGCAGTGCCCAGCTCCAGCCCACCCCATTTCCCTTGCACTGCAGGCCTCAAACTGGTCCAGTCCCCAGCCACGGCCTCCCCAGAACAGAGAACAGAGGGGAATATCCCCTGCCCTGGCCCTCACCCTCACCCTGCCACTGCCTGGGGCCACCGTGCCCTCCCAGACAACCTGGGTCCCACTCTGCAGAGCTGCCCCCAGACGGTGGGTCCCAGTGACTCTGTCCCCAACAAGGCTCTGGCTCCAGCCCTGTCCCTGGCTGGGACTCGGCCACAGCTCACCAAAGGCCCTTGTCCCCAGGGAGTGTCCCTTCAATGCCCTCGTCCTCGGCCCAGGCCAGCGCTGTCCCTGAGCAGGATGTGGCCATTCAGAGGGACACGCTGAAGCATCTGCTTGTCCCCAGGCAGCCACTCAGAGCTAATTGCGGGGACGGAGCTCCCCTGGCAAGAGGAGGGATGTTTGTCCCCGCAGCATCTCTGATAAGCCGTGTTTGCCCAGGGCTCGTGGCACAAGGAGCCCATTCAGCAAGACGGGTTCTTCACGAGAGTGCCTGATCGAGAGGAGCCGGGGCGGGGGCGGTTAAAGCAGTCTGGACGCCTGGGCTCCCTCCATCCCCAGCAGCAGGCAGAGCCCACAGAGGAGGGCAGTGCTGGGGGAACCGTGATAGCTGATAGTCAGAAGTAACCACATGTAATGACCAGCAAATCCACTAGCCGCACTGAGCAACAGCAGCATTGCATGCATTGGACTCATTGCCTGTACTGAGTTCGCGGGACATCAACATTATGATAGAAGATCCAGGAATACTTCTTAAGGCTGGCACGTTCCTCTGTAAACTCTTCCTCTGTTTGTCATGTTGCACAGTAATTCAAGCTACCACGCTGTGCTTCCCAATCGCCATTCACTTCCAAAAACATCCAGCAGTCCATGACACATGTCTGAAAGTAAAATAGTGCTCTATTTTAGTCCTCTGTCTCTAAGGGTGTGAGGATAATTTATTTTTAAGAGATATAAGCTGGGAATCAAAGGCTGGTGGTAAAAATCTGGTTTAGGTTTTGAACTCAGTGGGAGGTTTGCCTGAGTTTCAGTGAAACCAAGGTGTCACTGTTTTTGTTCCCATGATGATACAGACTCCTGTCACAGCTTCAAAGAAAGCCTGTCTGGTTGTATCCACGTGAAAAGAGATAAATAAAAACACACTGATAAGTGGTTCACGAGAACTGTAAAGGCTCAGATTCTTCATTGACATTATATGTCATTTTTAAGGGTTATGGGTAAGGTCATATCTTTACATGCAACTAACTGTAAATGAGAGATCTGTTGTCAATCAGTTGTGAAAAGATTTAAGGCAACTGACTTCAGTGTTTGCTTTGAAATTGTCCAAAGAGCAGGCAGTCACCTGGAAGACTTTCATTTTGACTGCTTCTGCTTTGTGCGTTACTTATTAGGTAGCTAAGTTACACAGTGTTGAATTATTTATCATATTTAAATATGCTGTGATGTTTTTTCTGTTCTGAAGTTATTTTGAAAAGAATTGATGAATTGTACGCACTGTCATAACTGAGGAATATTGACTTAGGAGAGGTCAAGGCTGCCTTTGAGATAAATGCGTATCAGGCGGATGGCATTTGATAACCACTTAGTGTTAAAGGTGCTATTCAGGAAGATCCCGTCTGCTGGTTTAATGGTATCTAAAAAGACGTGCTCATGTTTTTGTAACAGTAGTGTATTGAAAAATATGCTTTCTTTGAAGCGAACTCAGTACAGGCAATGAGTCCAATGCATGCAATGCTGCTGTTGCTCAGTGCGGCTAGTGGATTTGCTGGTCATTACATGTGGTTACTTCTGACTATCAGCTACCAAAAGAGAAAGTAAATATGTGCTGCATCTCCTGATTGAGACCTTACTGGCCCTATCTCCTCCCAGTGCTAGTTCACACCACCAAAATGCTGGTCTTCTCGTTACGCAGAAATAAATAAATAAATAAATAAACAAACAAATAAGTATCTGTCCTGTTATCTCTCTCTTCTGATAGTTGTGTGCATCTACAGGGGGGCAAAACAGGGGTGCCTGAGCTTGTTGATCCAAAATTTTGTTGATCCAAATCTTCATTATGAATATGTCCCTGCTAACAGAGGTACCAGCTATTCCCTCTGCTGTTTGGGGCACTTGCATCCTTGGAGAGAGCAGTGATGGCAGATCGTGTGTCCTCCACGTAGGAGGCTTCAGACGCTGCTCTCCAAATGGGCTGCCTCCAGCATGTACTGGTGCACAGGGATATACCTCCCCAGGTGCTGGACTTTGCACTGTGGGACTTGGAAACAGAAGAAAAAACTTTTTTTTTACCTCCCCCAAGCTCAAAAACTGTCCATCCTGATGAGCAGGAAGAAAGGTGATGGTAGCATGAGGCTTTCATGGATGAACAAGGAGCCCTGACAAAACTCAAACATGAAAGGGAAGCATACAGGAGATGGAAGCATGGGACAGTGGCTTGGGAAGAATACAGACATGCTGTCCGAGTGTGCAGGGATCGAAAGCCAGAGCCCTGTTGGAGTTGAATCTGGCAAGGGGTGTGAAGGGCAACACGAAAGGCTTCTATAGGTACATCCGCAGCAGAATGAACAGTACAGAAGATGTGGGCCTGCTGCTGAATGGGAGTAGGGACCCGGTCACAAAGGACATGCAGAAGAACTACTTCTGAACGCAGGAAGGACAGGAAGGTGTCTGGGAGTACTCAGCACGGACTTACAAAGGGCAAATTGTGTCTGACCAACCTGATAGCTGTCTTAGGTAAAATAAGTGGCTTGGTGGATGAGGAGAGAGCATTGGATGTCATTTAGCTCAACTTCAGAAGGGATTTTGATACTCTGTTTTCTGCAAGACCCGCTTAGACAAACTGATGACTATTGGCTAGAAAAGCAGACAGTGAGATGGATTTAAAGCCAGCTGAATGGCTTGACTCAATGATTGTGGCACTGAGTCCACCTGGAGGCCAGTCAATAGTGGTGTACCCCAGGGGTCGACACTGGGGCTAATACTGTTGAACATCTTCATCAGACACCGGGACTGA
Source organism: Aptenodytes patagonicus (assembly GCF_965638725.1). Classification (NCBI taxonomy): domain Eukaryota; kingdom Metazoa; phylum Chordata; class Aves; order Sphenisciformes; family Spheniscidae; genus Aptenodytes; species Aptenodytes patagonicus. Next base: position 6,423,930 of record NC_134972.1, read on the forward strand.
CTGCACCCTCAGCAAGTTTGCAGATGATACAAAAGTAGAGACATGGTTGACATGACCAGGTGAGTGTGCAGCCATTCAGAGGGACCTGGACAGGCTGGAGAAATGGGCTGACAGGAACCTCATGAAGTTCCACAAGGGGAAATGCAAAGTCTTTCGTATTGGGATGAGTAACTCCATACACCAGTAGAGGCTGAGGGCTGAACGGCTGGAAAGCGGCTCGGCAGAAAAGGACCTGGGGGTCTTGGTAGACACCAAGCTGACTGTGAGCCAGCAGTGTGTCCTAGCCACAACAAAGGCTGAGGAAATCCTGGGCTGCATTAGGAGGAGTGTTGCAAGCAGGTGGGAGGGAGTTGATCCTTCCCCTCCGTCGTTAAGAAAATTAACTCTATCCCAGCGGAAACCAGGACACTCTCTACTCAGCACTGGAGTGAGGCCACACTCGGAGTGCTGTGTCCGGTCCTGGGCTCGTCGGTGCAAGGGAGACATGGCCATACTGGAAGAGAGTCCAACAAAGGGCCACAAGGATGATTAAGGGACTGGAGCACCTCACGTATGAAGAAAGGCTGAGACAGTTGAGACTGTTTAGCTTGGAGAAGAGAAGGCTCAGGCTCATCATTGCGTATAAATACCTGAAGGGAGGGTGCAAAGAGGATGGAGCCAGGCTCTGCTCAGTGGTAACCAGTGAATAGAGAAGAGGCAATAGGCGCAAACTTAAATACAAGAAATTTTATTTAAACATAAGAAAATGGTTTTTCACTGTGAGGGTGGTCAAACCTTGCCACAGGCTGCCCAGAGAGCTTGTGGAGCGTCCATCTTTAGAGATATCCAACACCTGATGGGACAGTGTCCTGAGCAACCTGCCCTAGCTGACCCTGCTTTGAGCAGGAGGATTGGACTGCAAGTTCTCCAGAGGTCCACTCCAACCTCAACTCCTCTGAGGTTTTGTGAATATGAGTACTGCAGCTTCTTCTCTTCTGACAAGAGAGAGGGAATAACCTGATTTGTTCTGGATAAATGTCAAGAAGAAAAACATCTCTGTCCTTGACTGCTTGATCAATCTTGAAATCTGAGTTACAAAACTAATCTGCCGCTCTCACAGCCCCTCTCATGGATCCCCCTTCTCTGACTCCACTCTTGCCTCTGAGGCCATGCTGTGTTTCAGAGAATTTCATTAATATCTCCTGCAAGATTTCCATGGCAGGCTGCATACTGCTGGGCTGGTGCCATGAGGTGCACCTGGAAGATATTCCAGTACATAGCTTTGTTGTCGTCATAATTTTCCTACAGGTGTTTCTGACACTGACACTAGCCTCACCACTGAGGCTTACAGCACATGAGATGGGAAATGAGGAAGGCAACCCAGCCTTCCACAACTGCCTGGGAGTTTGGACTTCCTTACAGTTCCCAGAGCACTTTCCTCCTTCCTTACGCACCAGGGCGCTGAAGAGCAGCAAAGCCAGAAGGGTCTGGGAGATGCTCTCTCAGGACCAGAAGGAGCCTGGAGAGCAGATTTGGTCAGGGGCTCTGGGAAGTGAATGAAGAGCCCCTTGGGAAGACAGTGAGGGGTGACCACTGCTTGGCACGTGGAATGGAGGAGGGGAATTGTGGTAGAGAGGGCTGGCACTGAGCACCAGTGGGTCACTCCGCAGCCACATTCACTTTCAGCAGCTCACAGCAGTGCCAAACCCTGTGGCACCAGGGGGAGAAACCCACAGCAGCACCGCCTGGCATCCCAGCACCCAGCTGCAGCCCCAGGCAGCCGGCTGCAGTGACATGGCAGTGAGGCTCCTTGGTGCTGAGCAGGGCTGAGGAATGACTGCCAATGTGATGCGCTCGTGTCTGTGTGAGTGTGCCGCAGAGAAGTGCGGTGTCTCTCTGCACGTGTGCCCCCAGCCTTGGCTCCCAGGTACAGCCACACCAATGGGGGTCTGTGCTGCCTACAGCAGTCTAGGGGGAACAGAGATGGGAAAAATGTACCTCCTGGTTCAGAGAACCCTTTCTTCTGGGTTGGGTTTTGAAGCTTCCTTGGGCAAAGGGATCCCAAGAGAGTGTCCTCACAGTGGGGACTGTGACAGAGAAGCATGGCTCAGAATGCACGGTCCAGCAAGAGGCACTGCCTGGAAACACCAAGGCATGTGTTTGGAGATGGCTAACTAGCCATGCCCAGGTAGCCAGGGGTCACACAGATCAGCAGACAGAGTGGCAGTAGTGGAAGGAAATGGCAGGGGCACTTTCTCTTTGAGTGGTTCCATGAGTCTTTTCACTCCTGTCAGTGGCGTGTTTTTGAGATACACCTCTGCACTGGCCCAGTTGTTGTGCTCTGTTTCACCCTGCGGAGCAGCCTCAGAGGGTGGGAACTGGGTTCCTCTGCGATGAGCTGGCCCCAGAAGTTGTGCCCCGGGAGCACAACTAATGTGCTCCAGCTGTCTGTAGGCTTCCAGTCCGTAGCACAAGACCAAAGGTAAGCCAAAAGGAAGGCAACCCAAAACGTCCCAAGTGTGAACATCACGCCCTCTACAACAGCAGTTTTGTTCCATCCTGGCAGCTGGGGGCCAAGAAGGCTGTGGGAAAAAGGCCTGATGGGAGAGGGAGTGTTAACAGCACGTGAAAATCCTCAGGGAGCCCCGGGTCCCTCACCGCAGTCTCTCCGGCCGGCAGGAGGCATGCTTCAGCCCCTCACACAGCAGCTGCACCCCAGCATCTCCAATGTCATTATCAGCCAGGTCCAGCTCCCGCAGACTCAGGCTGGTGCTGAGCACAGCGGCCAGGTCCCCGCAGCCGGTGCTGGTGATCTGGCAGCACTGCAGCCTGCAGGGGAGGCACACAAAGAGGAGCTGTGGGATTGTCACAGCCACCAAGAGACAGACGCACCCGCCCACCAGCCTTCCCATTTCAGTCCCACTAGTCCCTGACCCTGAGCTTCCCCAGGCACTGGGCACCTCCCAAGGCTACAGACAAGAAATGGGAATTTCCGGGCAATTTGTTTTGTTTGCAAAGTCATCGCAGTGTGCATGCTAGTCATCCCACCACCGTAGCGGTAATTGTGCGGCTGCGTTCCCATGGCTCGGCAGAGCGCTCTAGAGCCACAGGAGATGCCCCGCATGGCTCAAACAATCCAGGCAGAGCTGGCAGAGACAACACAGGGCCTGCACAAGAGCCCCGATGTTTGGCATGGCAGCCCGGGTGGCGATGTGAGTAAAGGCAAGGACTATGAGGGAGCTGAGTGGCCCAGGCCTGGCAGAAGAGGGACTTGTTCTCTGCCCTCCTCCGGTGCCCGCTCACGTGGGACTGAACACCCTGGACTCAGCAGACACCAGGGCTGGGGAAACAGGTGCCTGGAGGGTTGCCCCTTTCACACATTCCTCTTGCTCTCCGGGCAGGCAGGCAGGGAGCACGGGATGAGCAGGGACCCAGTGCTGCAGGCTCACCTCGATAGCAGCCTCTCCCCATCCCTGCAGGCAGCAGCTGACCAGCCTCACCCACGGCCCAGACCCCATCAAGGGCTGCCCACAAGGCAGCCAGGGAAATGCCCCAAGAGGCCCTGAGTCCCTCATCCCACCATCTCCAGCCAGCAGATGGATTGCTTCAGCCCCTTGCACAGCAGCTGCAGTCCAGCGTCACCAAAATAATTTTCTCCAAGTCCTAGCTCCCACAGGCTCTGGTTGGTGCTAAGCACGGTGGCCAGGCCCCACACATGGCCAGGTCACCCTGCCTACACTCATGGCACCCAGCGCTTGGCCAACGAGGACTTGGTGCTGGAGCCACCGTTTACTCCAAGCCCAGCCCTCGGCCTCCTCTGAGCCCATTTCTTCCCAGAAGGTAATAAATGGGTCTTCTCAGCAGTGCACAATGGAAAGACAAGAGGCAACAGGCAGGAGTTGCAACACAGGAAATTAATTAGACTTTAGATCTCTGTGCCCTGTCCCCCACCATGAGTGTGGTCAAACAATGGAACAGGATGCCAGAGAGGCTGTGGAGCCTCATCCTTGGAAACATTCCTAACCCAATTGGACAAGACCCTGAACAAATGAATCTACTGCAGCCCACCTTTGAACACAAAGGACTGTTAGAGGACCTCTGGAGTTTCCCTCTTACATAAACTACTTTATGATTCTGGATCTGGGCAAGACCCTGCTGGTTAAGTGCCCTTCTGCAAATGGCTGGAGCCACAGAGAGTCTGGAAAACAGGTTTATGGAGACTATATATAGAATAGAATAGAATAGAATAGAATAGAATAGAATAGAATAGAACAGAATATTTCAGTTGGAAGAGACCTACAGTGATCATCTAGCCCAACTGCCTGACCAACTCAGGGCTGACCAAAAGTTAAAGCATGTTGTTAAGGGCATTGTCCAAATGCCTCTTAACCGCTGGCAGTCATGGGGCATTGACCACCTCTCTAGGAAGCCTGTTCCAGTGTTCGACCAACCTCTCGGCAAACAAATGCTTCCTAATGTACAGTCTAAACCTCCCCTGATGCAGCTTTGAACCATTCCTATGCATCCTGTCCCTGGATCCCAGGGAGAAGAGATCAGCACCTCCCTCTCCACTTCACCTCCTCAGGAAGCTGTAGAGAGCTATGAGGTCGCCCCTCAGCCTCCTTTTCTCCAAATTAGACAAACCCAGAGTCTCCAATCACTCCTCAGAGGACAACCCTTTCTTCACTAAAAGGGTTGTCAAGCACTGGAACAGGCTGCCCAGGGAAGTGGTTGAGTCACCATCCCCAGAGGTATTTAAAAGATGTGTAGATGTGGTGCTTAGGGACATGGTTTAGTGGCGGACTTGGCAGTGCTAGTTAACAGTTGGATTCAATGATCTTATAGGTCTTTTCCAACCTAAACGATTCTACGATTCTGTGCCTTCCAACCCTGTCACCAGCTTTGTTGCCCTCCTCTGGACGCATTCGAGGACCTTCACATCCTTCCCAGATGGTGGGGCCCAGAACTGCACACAGTACTCCAGGTGAGGCCGCAACAATGCTGAATACAGTAGGATAATCACTTTCGACTGGCTGTGTCCTCTTGTCCCTTGAGAGAGTCAACAGCAACTGCCCATTTAGTATCATCAGGAAACTTGCTAATGGTTCATTCAAATCCCGCATCCAGATCATTGATCAAAGTATTGAACAGCACTGGCCCTAGGATTGAGCCCTGAGGAACACCGCTGGTGACCGGTCGCCAGCCACATGTAGCCCCATTCACTGCAGTGAATGCCAGTTCTTCACCCAGCGCACCGTGAACCCGCTCATCCCACAGCTGCACAACTTGTCCAGAAGATGCTGTGAGGGACAATATCAAAAGCCTTACCAAAATCTAGAAAAGCCACATCCACCGCCTTCCCTTCATCCACCAGTCAGGTGACCTTATCGTAGAAGGATATGGAACTAGTTAAACAGGATTTACCCTTTGTGAAGCCACGTTGACTGTGCTGATGATTGCATTGTCCTTTAAATGCCTTTCAGTAGCACCCAGGGTGATCTGCTCTGTAATTCTTCCACGTGCTGAGCTTAGACTAAGAGGTCTGTGGTTTCCTGGGTGGGTGGGTGGATGGCGGCTGTGATTGCACTCCTTCAGCCTCTGGGAAGGGAGGCCTGGACATCATTAGCGTTTCATTGGGCCAAAGGTGTGGAGACAGCAGAGCCCATGGGAGAAACGGAGAGGTTTCCTCTCTCCCCTGGGAAATGTTTTCTTTTTTTCACCATTGATGAAACTATTTAAGGTAAAACCATCATGACTATGTCTAAACACTGCTAAAGCCTGTGAAGGTGTTCAAAAGGGCTTTAGACATTTAAATTCAACCCTCTCTGCTCTGAAATCGCTCTGCACTGGGAAACACTTGCACAAAGGCTGGGTTGGGAGGGTGGGTTTTCGTTTGGTTTTGGTTTGGGGTTTTGGTTTTTTTTTTTTGTTAGCATGTGACCAAGAACTGTAGGAGGAAACAGAACAAAGTCTGGGCTGAGGCAGAGGTGATCAGCTGCCCCTTTCCAGGCAGCCCCAGAGCATGACAGCTGGGTGCACCCCACAACCAACCTTCCCAGATGCTGCTGGGTGAGTCCCCAGGGCAGAACTTGGGGACAGCTGGGAGACAGGAGTGAGAAAATGTGAGGCAAAGAGCCCTGCAAACACCAAGGTCAGTGAAGAAGGAGGAGGAGGAGGAGGAGGCTCTCCAGGCACCGGAACAGAGATTCCCCTGCAGCCCATGGTGAAGACCATGGTGATGCAGGTTGTCCCCCTGCAGCCCATGGAGGTCCACGGTGGAGCAGACACCCAGCCTGCAGCCCAGGGAGGACTCCATGCCTCAGCAGGTGGATGTGCCCTGAAGAAAGTTGCAGCCAGTGGAGAGCCCACGCTGGAGCAGGTTTTCTGGCAGGACCTGTGGCCCATGGGGAGCCCACACTAAAGCAGTTCGTGAAAGACTGTACCCTGTGGGGAACCCATGCTGGAGCAGTCCATTCGTGAAGGACTGTATCCTGTGGAAAGGACCCATGCTGGAGCAGTTTGTATCCCATGAGTGGGACCCCACACTGGAGCAGGAGAAGAACGTGAGGGGGAAGGAGTGGCAGAGACAGAGTGTTACGGACTGACCGCAACCCCCATTCCTCATCCCCCCGCACTGCTCAGGGGAAGAAGGTAGAAGAGTCAGGAGTGTAGCTGAGCCCAGGAAGAAGGGGTGGTGGGTAAAGGTATTTTTAGTTTTGTTTTTGTTTTTCACTATCCTACTCTATTTTTAACTGGCAATTAAATTAATCTTCCCCAAGGTGAGTCTGGTTTGCCCACAACGGTAATTGGTGAGCATCTCCCTGTCCTTATCTCAACCCTTGAGCTGATCTGATTTTCTCCCCCTGTCTTGTTGAGGAGGGAGAGTGAGAGAGCAGCCGGGTGGGCATCTGGCAGCCAGAGAAGGTCAACCCACCACACTGACAGAGGGGGAAAAAAATCCTTCTCCACCTTCCTTGTTTCTTAAACACTTTCCCTTGGCACCGGCTGTATGTCACTGCTGATGACAGGGCACCAGCTCCGTGGTGCTTTGGTCTGACCCAGGTGGCAGCTCTTGTGCAACAGGAGCAGGAGACAGGCTGAGGACCGGTGCCAATGCTCGATCCTGACACCAAGCACCTCTCTGCATCCCTAGGCAGAAGACTGAAACCTGTCCTGAGCTGGAGGCACCGTGGGCACAGCTGGGGCTATGCGAGCTGGAGCAGGGGCAGGTGGGAGGCAGGAGGGGCTCAGCCAGAGGGGGAGCACAGCTGCAGGTGCAGGGCACGACGCTTGGTGCAGACTGAGAAGAAGGAAGGGTGAGGCTGACAGTGTGGAAAAGGGTCCATCTGGGAAGGAGGAGGAAGAGACAAAAGAAGCTGTTTCTGCAGTGGACGCCGGCCAGGTGGGAGGGTGGTTCCCCTCCCCAGCATTGCCTGTCCTCCTGCTCCCACCAGCACTTGGGAAGCAGGGTTTTCCTGCCCACCCTCACAGGATGGAGAGCAGCAGCCTGTGGAGTCAGGGCCCTGCCCTGCTCCCCTCCCACCCAAGGGTAGGACTGGCCCCTGGGAAAGCGGTTCAAGATGGGATGCAGGTGGCTGAAGAAGAAAGGACTCCTCCAACGCTTGTCTCTCTCTTCAAATGCAAGAGACTGTCCTGCCTCTCACGGTGTGTTGACACCAAGACACTTTTCCCCAAGGGTCGATGCGTGCTCAGGCCGAGGTCCCATCCCTGAGCCAGGTGTGGCTGATCAGTAGCACTGGGGACATGCCTTGGGCTTGGGGACAAGGGCCAGTGTCTCAGCACAGACAGCTTTGAATCTCCAGCAGCAGCAGCAGCAGCAGCTCCAAGACCATCTGGCCTGAACAAGGCCTGTGGAATCTGTCTGCCTTCTCCCTGCATGTAAAGCTGAACAGCTTGTGAACGCCACAGCCCTGGGAGAAAAGCTGCCTCTGGGACTAGAGGGAGAGACCCAGTGAGTGCCAGCCCTGCCCTTCCCTTCCCTTCCCTTCCCTTCCCTTCCCTTCCCTTCCCTTCCCTTCCCTTCCCTTCCCTTCCCTTCCCTTCCCTTCCCTTCCCTTCCCTTCCCTTCCCTTCCCTTCCCTTCCCTTCCCTTCCCTTCCCTTCCCTTCCCTTCCCTTCCCTGTGGACAACAATTGCAGACTGGTGTGGACTTTCCGTGAGAGGTTGTGAGATCAGCCATTGGCAGTGTGAGGGGTTTGGAGAGGCAGGAGAAGCACAGCACACAGACAAGGAGCTTTAGCCCAGCTCCCACAGAGCTCTCTTCCAAGGTGAGGCCGTAACGATTCAGTGACAGCATTTCCATCACGTGCCCCTGTCTTTCCCCAGCCCTCCTCCTCCCCTGAGAAAGTCTGGCCCTGTTGGCCATCTCCAGCCCCCCAAATCACCAGGGCTCCTCAGAGCAGGCCTCCGGGCTAGAGGGAGCAGCCCCACCTGTGCCTTTCTGTGGACATACCAACTGCAGCTGGTGCCGAACCCCACTACTTGACATCAGGGAAGATCCACAGAGGCTCAGCGCCAGGGAACCAGCTTCTCCCACTCCCATGGTGATGGAGCTGGGCCACACATCCGTGCGGGATTCTCTGCAGTGCCTGGTGGCCCCAACATGCCTTCCTGACCTGTGATGGGGGGTGCCCCAGAGAAGGGTGTGGGCTGGGGGTCCAGGAAGGCACATGGGCCCAGTGTGGGGCTCTGAAATCTCCTGTGAACCCAGGAGTGCTGAGTCCATGGGGCAGGGAACCACCGCCCCTCCCAGACCGGGGCAGAGGACCCAGGGGTCCGGGCTGTCTGCCTGCGCTCCTCTCCTGCCCCGACACCAAATTGTGCTATTTGGGGGGATGGTGCTCACTAGAACCCCGGTAAGAACCTTTTTCCCACTGTGCCTCCGAAACACTGGGTGCCCCAAGGGCTGGCACCATCTGCCCTTTGCCTCTCCCAGCCTCATGGGGGGACACTCCAGTTTGCCCTAACCTGCCCTTATCTAGGGGCACGTGGTGGGTGGGAAGGGGATCTCCTTTACAGAGACATCCCAGGCGTTTGGGGTCCCTCAGCCACTCTGCTCATCACGGTGGTGCAGCCAGAGAGGACCCAGGTGTCCGGGCGCTGGCAGAGGAGTGGGGACGTGGACACGGAAACACAAACACACACACACGCAGAGCATGGCTTTGCTGAAGGGGTTTATTGATCATGAGAGGAAAATGGCCCAGGGCTCCCAGGGGATCAGGTGGGGTCATCCAGGGATGATCATCTCCTCACGCTGCTGGAGGGGGACAGGAAAAGGGTGTCACCACCAGCTCCGGTCCTGAAAGACAGAGCCCAAACCGTGACCCCCAGCGTCCGCTGGGACATGAGAGGGGCCTTGTCCCCACCGTCTCTCTCTGCAGAGACCTGGGGAAGGAGAAGAGAATTGGAGCCCTCAATATACCCAGGACAGGACGTGGCTCTCCTGAGACCCCTATGGCACACAGAGCCCTTTGCCCAGTGTGTCATTACCCTGGGATGCCCCTAAATCTCCCCGGAGCCCTGTCCAGCCCTCACGGTGATCCTGGGGGTCTGTATGGCACCAGAGCCCCTGCCTGGCCTGCACGGTGACCCTCTGGGTCTGTAGAGCCCCACTGAGTGCAGGGACAGGCATGGGGGCAGCTCTGTCCAGCTCACCCTGGGACGTGGATGATGGACAGTCCCCTCTGTTTCCCTCTCCCACACCCACGTTCTGCCCACCCCTGAGGGCTCAGGGATCCCCTGGGGCCCAGAATCCTCTGTGAGGCTCAAGATGCCCTGATGCTGCTCACCTAGCCATCAACGGCTGCAGCCATGCGTTTCTGCCGCGCAAGCTCCACCAGCTTGTCAGCCACAGGGGGCTGGGGAGAAAGGGAGGGTTAGGGACACGCCTGGGTGCACTGGGGTGTACTGGGAGGCAGGGGAAAGCAATGGGGTCCTTGGGGAAGGTGCCTCCGGGGGAAAACGGGGTACATGAGTTTGTATGGTGGTGCACAGAAAGCAGTGGGGGTCCTGGGGAAGGGGCCCACCTGGGTGCGTGGCTGTGTACTGGGGCATCCTGAGGTGCACTGGGGTGTACTGGGTTGTAAAGGGATGGATGGGAATGCAACGGGGGCCCTGGGAAAACACTGGGGTGCGGGGGTGTTCTCTGGGGTTGCAGTGGGGTGCACTGGGGCACACTGGGATGCCCTGAAGTGTTGTGGCCATGGGAAGGGAGGGTCTGGGGCCAGCAGAACTCATGGTACCTACCTCAGCCCTCTTCACTCGCCCGATTTTGAATTCCCTCTGTAGAGAGACCATGAGACCTCACTGGTCACTGGGATGTCCCCAGTCCCAGCAAGGGATGGGAGGACCAAAGTGCCCTCCAGTTCCCCAGACTGGATGCCCTCCAAGTCCACCTCACTACTTACATGCCGGTAATAACTTCCACTTGCTTCAAAGAATGCCTAGGAAAGAAGAGCAAAGGGGTGGTCTGGATTGGACCTTGGTGGGGCTGTGGGTGGGGCACAGGTGTCCCCAGTCCCCCCAGGCCCATGGCTTCCCCCAGGTCTGAGGGGGAAAATCCCTCCTGCTCCCCCCACCCCCATTCATTCCAGTTTCACCTGGGATACCTGTTCATGCAAGGACCAGGGGTGGGGATGGAGACAAGGATAGCGTGGGGAATTTGCGGCCTCCAAAGAGGACGGGGGTTGCGGGGACCCAGAGACAGGGCACTGGGGTGAATTAGCATGGAATTGTGGGAGGGAGAAAGCTGCGTTGCCCGGGGCTGGAGGTGCAGGAGAGCCTGGAGGAGCCCCTTGCTTGGAAAAGGGAGAGGACAAGTCAAGGGGTTTCATGCTCACCACTGCAAATTTAATTCTGCAGGAGAACTGATGTCCTGCAGCCAAGACCCATCCGCAGCCTTGAGCCCCTCCCTGTGGCATTGGGGACTCACCTGAGCATCTTCTGGGGTGCACAGCAGGATGGTGAAGAGCAGGGCCACGCTGAGCACTGCGACCTTCATCTTCCTCTGCGGTGTGGCGAGTCCTGGGTGAAGCTGGAGAAGGTGAGGGGCAGATTTATCCCTCCCAGGACTCCTCCTTGCCCCGCCCCGAGAGCCCCCAGGGCATAGCCAGGCTTGGCAGAGACACCAGCCCTGGCAACAGGCCCAGCCCCGGCACAGAGTCACCCCCGCCTCTGGCACTGATCTAGCCACCTTCCCCGGCATCAGTCCAGCTTCCAGCATGGGGCAGCTGCACATGGAAGGGCCAAGGCATCTGGGGGTGGTGAGGGGAGGCAGAGAGAGCGCCCCTGACAGCTGGACACCCTACGGTGACGACTCACTGCTCCAACACGAAACCATCCTCCAACAGTCCCCCAAAGCCAGATCCCTCCCACCTCCCAGTGCCCCTCGCCTCCCAGCACTGCCATCTCCCAGTGCCGCTGGCCTCCCAGAGCCGTCTTTCCCTCTGGGACTCCCCCAGGGATGACGCCAGCTTCAGACCAGGGGTCTTTAAGCAGAATTGTCTCTGAGCCTTCTCCAGCCCCTTGGGTAAATGGGGGGCTGGGACCGACCCCTCTTCTTGGGGCACCAGGGACCCCAGGATTAGGGAACACTGGGAGGTGGGAGGACAACTCGGGGCATGGGCAATGGGGACAGCCAGGTGACTGGGACCTTCAGTCACTGGAGGCAATGGGGAGCACTGGCGAATGCTGGGCAGCGGGAGATGAGGGCTCGGCTTGAGGGAAGTGCTGGGGTGGTGGCAGTGCCCAGCTCCAGCCCACCCCATTTCCCTTGCACTGCAGGCCTCAAACTGGTCCAGTCCCCAGCCACGGCCTCCCCAGAACAGAGAACAGAGGGGAATATCCCCTGCCCTGGCCCTCACCCTCACCCTGCCACTGCCTGGGGCCACCGTGCCCTCCCAGACAACCTGGGTCCCACTCTGCAGAGCTGCCCCCAGACGGTGGGTCCCAGTGACTCTGTCCCCAACAAGGCTCTGGCTCCAGCCCTGTCCCTGGCTGGGACTCGGCCACAGCTCACCAAAGGCCCTTGTCCCCAGGGAGTGTCCCTTCAATGCCCTCGTCCTCGGCCCAGGCCAGCGCTGTCCCTGAGCAGGATGTGGCCATTCAGAGGGACACGCTGAAGCATCTGCTTGTCCCCAGGCAGCCACTCAGAGCTAATTGCGGGGACGGAGCTCCCCTGGCAAGAGGAGGGATGTTTGTCCCCGCAGCATCTCTGATAAGCCGTGTTTGCCCAGGGCTCGTGGCACAAGGAGCCCATTCAGCAAGACGGGTTCTTCACGAGAGTGCCTGATCGAGAGGAGCCGGGGCGGGGGCGGTTAAAGCAGTCTGGACGCCTGGGCTCCCTCCATCCCCAGCAGCAGGCAGAGCCCACAGAGGAGGGCAGTGCTGGGGGAACCGTGGAGGAGCAGGTCCTGGGGCACCCCGCACGCCGGGGCTCCCTCGCTCCCCTGGGGACAGGCTGGAGCCCAGAGGTGGGGGCAGTCCCGGGGGAGCAGCCTGACACCCGGGGTGTCGCTCTCCTTCGGGAAAGCCTGGTGGCAGGGGAGTCCTGCAGGAGCAGGGCTTAGAGCAACCTGGGTGATGGTGCTATCTCCCCAGCGGCACTGCGTCCCTTTCCCTCCCCCACTTCTGCCTGCCGCGCAGCTACCCCTGGCTTTCCAGGGTGGTTTCCTTCACAGCACCCCTGGCCCAAACATCACCAGCCTGGGGGCCCTGGGCAGCATCCTCTGGCCAGTGTGGGGCAGGGGCGGTGTGGGATTGTGTACAACTGGTTCAGCTCTCCACTCTGAGTGCAGAGAGCCACTGGGTGAAGCTGCTGGCCTCGCTCGCACAAGCCAAGCAAGACGTTTTCCAGCAATCCGGCATCGATGCACCCGTTCTTTCCAGTCGTGACACTCACACGATCTGCCGTCACTGCTCTCTCCAAGGATGCAAGTGCCCCAAACAGCAGAGGGAATAGCTGGTACCTCTGTTACAGGGACATATTCATAATGAAGATTTGGATCAACAAAATTTTGGATCAACAAGCTCAGGCACCCCTGTTTTGCCCCCCTGTAGATGCACACAACTATCAGAAGAGAGAGATAACAGGACAGATATTTATTTATTTATTTATTTATTTATTTATTTATTTATTTATTTCTGCGTAACGAGAAGACCAGCATTTTGGTGGTGTGAACTAGCACTGGGAGGAGATAGGGCCAGTAAGGTCTCAATCAGGAGATGCAGCACATATTTACTTTCTCTTTTGGTAGCTGATAGTCAGAAGTAACCACATGTAATGACCAGCAAATCCACTAGCCGCACTGAGCAACAGCAGCATTGCATGCATTGGACTCATTGCCTGTACTGAGTTCGCTTCAAAGAAAGCATATTTTTCAATACACTACTGTTACAAAAACATGAGCACGTCTTTTTAGATACCATTAAACCAGCAGACGGGATCTTCCTGAATAGCACCTTTAACACTAAGTGGTTATCAAATGCCATCCGCCTGATACGCATTTATCTCAAAGGCAGCCTTGACCTCTCCTAAGTCAATATTCCTCAGTTATGACAGTGCGTACAATTCATCAATTCTTTTCAAAATAACTTCAGAACAGAAAAAACATCACAGCATATTTAAATATGATAAATAATTCAACACTGTGTAACTTAGCTACCTAATAAGTAACGCACAAAGCAGAAGCAGTCAAAATGAAAGTCTTCCAGGTGACTGCCTGCTCTTTGGACAATTTCAAAGCAAACACTGAAGTCAGTTGCCTTAAATCTTTTCACAACTGATTGACAACAGATCTCTCATTTACAGTTAGTTGCATGTAAAGATATGACCTTACCCATAACCCTTAAAAATGACATATAATGTCAATGAAGAATCTGAGCCTTTACAGTTCTCGTGAACCACTTATCAGTGTGTTTTTATTTATCTCTTTTCACGTGGATACAACCAGACAGGCTTTCTTTGAAGCTGTGACAGGAGTCTGTATCATCATGGGAACAAAAACAGTGACACCTTGGTTTCACTGAAACTCAGGCAAACCTCCCACTGAGTTCAAAACCTAAACCAGATTTTTACCACCAGCCTTTGATTCCCAGCTTATATCTCTTAAAAATAAATTATCCTCACACCCTTAGAGACAGAGGACTAAAATAGAGCACTATTTTACTTTCAGACATGTGTCATGGACTGCTGGATGTTTTTGGAAGTGAATGGCGATTGGGAAGCACAGCGTGGTAGCTTGAATTACTGTGCAACATGACAAACAGAGGAAGAGTTTACAGAGGAACGTGCCAGCCTTAAGAAGTATTCCTGGATCTTCTATCATAATGTTGATGTCCCGCGAACTCAGTACAGGCAATGAGTCCAATGCATGCAATGCTGCTGTTGCTCAGTGCGGCTAGTGGATTTGCTGGTCATTACATGTGGTTACTTCTGACTATCAGCTATCACGGTTCCCCCAGCACTGCCCTCCTCTGTGGGCTCTGCCTGCTGCTGGGGATGGAGGGAGCCCAGGCGTCCAGACTGCTTTAACCGCCCCCGCCCCGGCTCCTCTCGATCAGGCACTCTCGTGAAGAACCCGTCTTGCTGAATGGGCTCCTTGTGCCACGAGCCCTGGGCAAACACGGCTTATCAGAGATGCTGCGGGGACAAACATCCCTCCTCTTGCCAGGGGAGCTCCGTCCCCGCAATTAGCTCTGAGTGGCTGCCTGGGGACAAGCAGATGCTTCAGCGTGTCCCTCTGAATGGCCACATCCTGCTCAGGGACAGCGCTGGCCTGGGCCGAGGACGAGGGCATTGAAGGGACACTCCCTGGGGACAAGGGCCTTTGGTGAGCTGTGGCCGAGTCCCAGCCAGGGACAGGGCTGGAGCCAGAGCCTTGTTGGGGACAGAGTCACTGGGACCCACCGTCTGGGGGCAGCTCTGCAGAGTGGGACCCAGGTTGTCTGGGAGGGCACGGTGGCCCCAGGCAGTGGCAGGGTGAGGGTGAGGGCCAGGGCAGGGGATATTCCCCTCTGTTCTCTGTTCTGGGGAGGCCGTGGCTGGGGACTGGACCAGTTTGAGGCCTGCAGTGCAAGGGAAATGGGGTGGGCTGGAGCTGGGCACTGCCACCACCCCAGCACTTCCCTCAAGCCGAGCCCTCATCTCCCGCTGCCCAGCATTTGCCAGTGCTCCCCATTGCCTCCAGTGACTGAAGGTCCCAGTCACCTGGCTGTCCCCATTGCCCATGCCCCGAGTTGTCCTCCCACCTCCCAGTGTTCCCTAATCCTGGGGTCCCTGGTGCCCCAAGAAGAGGGGTCGGTCCCAGCCCCCCATTTACCCAAGGGGCTGGAGAGGGCTCAGAGACAATTCTGCTTAAAGACCCCTGGTCTGAAGCTGGCGTCATCCCTGGGGGAGTCCCAGAGGGAAAGACGGCTCTGGGAGGCCAGCGGCACTGGGAGATGGCAGTGCTGGGAGGCGAGGGGCACTGGGAGGTGGGAGGGATCTGGCTTTGGGGGACTGTTGGAGGATGGTTTCGTGTTGGAGCAGTGAGTCGTCACCGTAGGGTGTCCAGCTGTCAGGGGCGCTCTCTCTGCCTCCCCTCACCACCCCCAGATGCCTTGGCCCTTCCATGTGCAGCTGCCCCATGCCGGAAGCTGGACTGATGCCGGGGAAGGTGGCTAGATCAGTGCCAGAGGCGGGGGTGACTCTGTGCCGGGGCTGGGCTTGTTGCCAGGGCTGGTGTCTCTGCCAAGCCTGGCTATGCCCTGGGGGCTCTCGGGGCGGGGCAAGGAGGAGTCCTGGGAGGGATAAATCTGCCCCTCACTTTCTCCAGCTTCACCCAGGACTCGCCACACCGCAGAGGAAGATGAAGGTCGCAGTGCTCAGCGTGGCCCTGCTCTTCACCATCCTGCTGTGCACCCCAGAAGATGCTCAGGTGAGTCCCCAATGCCACAGGGAGGGGCTCAAGGCTGCGGATGGGTCTTGGCTGCAGGACATCAGTTCTCCTGCAGAATTAAATTTGCAGTGGTGAGCATGAAACCCCTTGACTTGTCCTCTCCCTTTTCCAAGCAAGGGGCTCCTCCAGGCTCCCCTGCACCTCCAGCCCCGGGCAACGCAGCTTTCTCCCTCCCACAATTCCATGCTAATTCACCCCAGTGCCCTGTCTCTGGGTCCCCGCAACCCCCGTCCTCTTTGGAGGCCGCAAATTCCCCACGCTATCCTTGTCTCCATCCCCACCCCTGGTCCTTGCATGAACAGGTATCCCAGGTGAAACTGGAATGAATGGGGGTGGGGGGAGCAGGAGGGATTTTCCCCCTCAGACCTGGGGGAAGCCATGGGCCTGGGGGGACTGGGGACACCTGTGCCCCACCCACAGCCCCACCAAGGTCCAATCCAGACCACCCCTTTGCTCTTCTTTCCTAGGCATTCTTTGAAGCAAGTGGATATTATTGCCGGCATGTAAGTAGTGGGGTGGACTTGGAGGGCATCCAGTCTGGGGAACTGGAGGGCAGTTCCCCGATCCCTTGCTGGGACTGGGGACATCCCAGTGACCAGTGAGGTCTCATGGTCTCTCTACAGAGGAGAATCAAAATCGGGCGAGTGAAGAGGGCTGAGGTAGGTACCATGAGTTCTGCTGGCCCCAGACCCTCCCTTCCCATGGCCACAACACTTCAGGGCATCCCAGTGTGCCCCAGTGCACCCCACTGCAACCCCAGAGAACACCCCCGCACCCCAGTGTTTTCCCAGGGCCCCCGTTGCATTCCCATCCATCCCTTTACAACCCAGTACACCCCAGTGCACCTCAGGATGCCCCAGTACACAGCCACGCACCCAGGTGGGCCCCTTCCCCAGGACCCCCACTGCTTTCTGTGCACCACCATACAAACTCATGTACCCCGTTTTCCCCCGGAGGCACCTTCCCCAAGGACCCCATTGCTTTCCCCTGCCTCCCAGTACACCCCAGTGCACCCAGGCGTGTCCCTAACCCTCCCTTTCTCCCCAGCCCCCTGTGGCTGACAAGCTGGTGGAGCTTGCGCGGCAGAAACGCATGGCTGCAGCCGTTGATGGCTAGGTGAGCAGCATCAGGGCATCTTGAGCCTCACAGAGGATTCTGGGCCCCAGGGGATCCCTGAGCCCTCAGGGGTGGGCAGAACGTGGGTGTGGGAGAGGGAAACAGAGGGGACTGTCCATCATCCACGTCCCAGGGTGAGCTGGACAGAGCTGCCCCCATGCCTGTCCCTGCACTCAGTGGGGCTCTACAGACCCAGAGGGTCACCGTGCAGGCCAGGCAGGGGCTCTGGTGCCATACAGACCCCCAGGATCACCGTGAGGGCTGGACAGGGCTCCTGGGAGATTTAGGGGCATCCCAGGGTAATGACACACTGGGCAAAGGGCTCTGTGTGCCATAGGGGTCTCAGGAGAGCCACGTCCTGTCCTGGGTATATTGAGGGCTCCAATTCTCTTCTCCTTCCCCAGGTCTCTGCAGAGAGAGACGGTGGGGACAAGGCCCCTCTCATGTCCCAGCGGACGCTGGGGGTCACGGTTTGGGCTCTGTCTTTCAGGACCGGAGCTGGTGGTGACACCCTTTTCCTGTCCCCCTCCAGCAGCGTGAGGAGATGATCATCCCTGGATGACCCCACCTGATCCCCTGGGAGCCCTGGGCCATTTTCCTCTCATGATCAATAAACCCCTTCAGCAAAGCCACGCTCTGCGTGTGTGTGTGTTTGTGTTTCCGTGTCCACGTCCCCACTCCTCTGCCAGCGCCCGGACACCTGGGTCCTCTCTGGCTGCACCACCGTGATGAGCAGAGTGGCTGAGGGACCCCGAACGCCTGGGATGTCTCTGTAAAGGAGATCCCCTTCCCACCCACCACGTGCCCCTAGATAAGGGCAGGTTAGGGCAAACTGGAGTGTCCCCCCATGAGGCTGGGAGAGGCAAAGGGCAGATGGTGCCAGCCCTTGGGGCACCCAGTGTTTCGGAGGCACAGTGGGAAAAAGGTTCTTACCGGGGTTCTAGTGAGCACCATCCCCCCAAATAGCACAATTTGGTGTCGGGGCAGGAGAGGAGCGCAGGCAGACAGCCCGGACCCCTGGGTCCTCTGCCCCGGTCTGGGAGGGGCGGTGGTTCCCTGCCCCATGGACTCAGCACTCCTGGGTTCACAGGAGATTTCAGAGCCCCACACTGGGCCCATGTGCCTTCCTGGACCCCCAGCCCACACCCTTCTCTGGGGCACCCCCCATCACAGGTCAGGAAGGCATGTTGGGGCCACCAGGCACTGCAGAGAATCCCGCACGGATGTGTGGCCCAGCTCCATCACCATGGGAGTGGGAGAAGCTGGTTCCCTGGCGCTGAGCCTCTGTGGATCTTCCCTGATGTCAAGTAGTGGGGTTCGGCACCAGCTGCAGTTGGTATGTCCACAGAAAGGCACAGGTGGGGCTGCTCCCTCTAGCCCGGAGGCCTGCTCTGAGGAGCCCTGGTGATTTGGGGGGCTGGAGATGGCCAACAGGGCCAGACTTTCTCAGGGGAGGAGGAGGGCTGGGGAAAGACAGGGGCACGTGATGGAAATGCTGTCACTGAATCGTTACGGCCTCACCTTGGAAGAGAGCTCTGTGGGAGCTGGGCTAAAGCTCCTTGTCTGTGTGCTGTGCTTCTCCTGCCTCTCCAAACCCCTCACACTGCCAATGGCTGATCTCACAACCTCTCACGGAAAGTCCACACCAGTCTGCAATTGTTGTCCACAGGGAAGGGAAGGGAAGGGAAGGGAAGGGAAGGGAAGGGAAGGGAAGGGAAGGGAAGGGAAGGGAAGGGAAGGGAAGGGAAGGGAAGGGAAGGGAAGGGCAGGGCTGGCACTCACTGGGTCTCTCCCTCTAGTCCCAGAGGCAGCTTTTCTCCCAGGGCTGTGGCGTTCACAAGCTGTTCAGCTTTACATGCAGGGAGAAGGCAGACAGATTCCACAGGCCTTGTTCAGGCCAGATGGTCTTGGAGCTGCTGCTGCTGCTGCTGCTGCTGGAGATTCAAAGCTGTCTGTGCTGAGACACTGGCCCTTGTCCCCAAGCCCAAGGCATGTCCCCAGTGCTACTGATCAGCCACACCTGGCTCAGGGATGGGACCTCGGCCTGAGCACGCATCGACCCTTGGGGAAAAGTGTCTTGGTGTCAACACACCGTGAGAGGCAGGACAGTCTCTTGCATTTGAAGAGAGAGACAAGCGTTGGAGGAGTCCTTTCTTCTTCAGCCACCTGCATCCCATCTTGAACCGCTTTCCCAGGGGCCAGTCCTACCCTTGGGTGGGAGGGGAGCAGGGCAGGGCCCTGACTCCACAGGCTGCTGCTCTCCATCCTGTGAGGGTGGGCAGGAAAACCCTGCTTCCCAAGTGCTGGTGGGAGCAGGAGGACAGGCAATGCTGGGGAGGGGAACCACCCTCCCACCTGGCCGGCGTCCACTGCAGAAACAGCTTCTTTTGTCTCTTCCTCCTCCTTCCCAGATGGACCCTTTTCCACACTGTCAGCCTCACCCTTCCTTCTTCTCAGTCTGCACCAAGCGTCGTGCCCTGCACCTGCAGCTGTGCTCCCCCTCTGGCTGAGCCCCTCCTGCCTCCCACCTGCCCCTGCTCCAGCTCGCATAGCCCCAGCTGTGCCCACGGTGCCTCCAGCTCAGGACAGGTTTCAGTCTTCTGCCTAGGGATGCAGAGAGGTGCTTGGTGTCAGGATCGAGCATTGGCACCGGTCCTCAGCCTGTCTCCTGCTCCTGTTGCACAAGAGCTGCCACCTGGGTCAGACCAAAGCACCACGGAGCTGGTGCCCTGTCATCAGCAGTGACATACAGCCGGTGCCAAGGGAAAGTGTTTAAGAAACAAGGAAGGTGGAGAAGGATTTTTTTCCCCCTCTGTCAGTGTGGTGGGTTGACCTTCTCTGGCTGCCAGATGCCCACCCGGCTGCTCTCTCACTCTCCCTCCTCAACAAGACAGGGGGAGAAAATCAGATCAGCTCAAGGGTTGAGATAAGGACAGGGAGATGCTCACCAATTACCGTTGTGGGCAAACCAGACTCACCTTGGGGAAGATTAATTTAATTGCCAGTTAAAAATAGAGTAGGATAGTGAAAAACAAAAACAAAACTAAAAATACCTTTACCCACCACCCCTTCTTCCTGGGCTCAGCTACACTCCTGACTCTTCTACCTTCTTCCCCTGAGCAGTGCGGGGGGATGAGGAATGGGGGTTGCGGTCAGTCCGTAACACTCTGTCTCTGCCACTCCTTCCCCCTCACGTTCTTCTCCTGCTCCAGTGTGGGGTCCCACTCATGGGATACAAACTGCTCCAGCATGGGTCCTTTCCACAGGATACAGTCCTTCACGAATGGACTGCTCCAGCATGGGTTCCCCACAGGGTACAGTCTTTCACGAACTGCTTTAGTGTGGGCTCCCCATGGGCCACAGGTCCTGCCAGAAAACCTGCTCCAGCGTGGGCTCTCCACTGGCTGCAACTTTCTTCAGGGCACATCCACCTGCTGAGGCATGGAGTCCTCCCTGGGCTGCAGGCTGGGTGTCTGCTCCACCGTGGACCTCCATGGGCTGCAGGGGGACAACCTGCATCACCATGGTCTTCACCATGGGCTGCAGGGGAATCTCTGTTCCGGTGCCTGGAGAGCCTCCTCCTCCTCCTCCTCCTTCTTCACTGACCTTGGTGTTTGCAGGGCTCTTTGCCTCACATTTTCTCACTCCTGTCTCCCAGCTGTCCCCAAGTTCTGCCCTGGGGACTCACCCAGCAGCATCTGGGAAGGTTGGTTGTGGGGTGCACCCAGCTGTCATGCTCTGGGGCTGCCTGGAAAGGGGCAGCTGATCACCTCTGCCTCAGCCCAGACTTTGTTCTGTTTCCTCCTACAGTTCTTGGTCACATGCTAACAAAAAAAAAAAAAACCAAAACCCCAAACCAAAACCAAACGAAAACCCACCCTCCCAACCCAGCCTTTGTGCAAGTGTTTCCCAGTGCAGAGCGATTTCAGAGCAGAGAGGGTTGAATTTAAATGTCTAAAGCCCTTTTGAACACCTTCACAGGCTTTAGCAGTGTTTAGACATAGTCATGATGGTTTTACCTTAAATAGTTTCATCAATGGTGAAAAAAAGAAAACATTTCCCAGGGGAGAGAGGAAACCTCTCCGTTTCTCCCATGGGCTCTGCTGTCTCCACACCTTTGGCCCAATGAAACGCTAATGATGTCCAGGCCTCCCTTCCCAGAGGCTGAAGGAGTGCAATCACAGCCGCCATCCACCCACCCACCCAGGAAACCACAGACCTCTTAGTCTAAGCTCAGCACGTGGAAGAATTACAGAGCAGATCACCCTGGGTGCTACTGAAAGGCATTTAAAGGACAATGCAATCATCAGCACAGTCAACGTGGCTTCACAAAGGGTAAATCCTGTTTAACTAGTTCCATATCCTTCTACGATAAGGTCACCTGACTGGTGGATGAAGGGAAGGCGGTGGATGTGGCTTTTCTAGATTTTGGTAAGGCTTTTGATATTGTCCCTCACAGCATCTTCTGGACAAGTTGTGCAGCTGTGGGATGAGCGGGTTCACGGTGCGCTGGGTGAAGAACTGGCATTCACTGCAGTGAATGGGGCTACATGTGGCTGGCGACCGGTCACCAGCGGTGTTCCTCAGGGCTCAATCCTAGGGCCAGTGCTGTTCAATACTTTGATCAATGATCTGGATGCGGGATTTGAATGAACCATTAGCAAGTTTCCTGATGATACTAAATGGGCAGTTGCTGTTGACTCTCTCAAGGGACAAGAGGACACAGCCAGTCGAAAGTGATTATCCTACTGTATTCAGCATTGTTGCGGCCTCACCTGGAGTACTGTGTGCAGTTCTGGGCCCCACCATCTGGGAAGGATGTGAAGGTCCTCGAATGCGTCCAGAGGAGGGCAACAAAGCTGGTGACAGGGTTGGAAGGCACAGAATCGTAGAATCGTTTAGGTTGGAAAAGACCTATAAGATCATTGAATCCAACTGTTAACTAGCACTGCCAAGTCCGCCACTAAACCATGTCCCTAAGCACCACATCTACACATCTTTTAAATACCTCTGGGGATGGTGACTCAACCACTTCCCTGGGCAGCCTGTTCCAGTGCTTGACAACCCTTTTAGTGAAGAAAGGGTTGTCCTCTGAGGAGTGATTGGAGACTCTGGGTTTGTCTAATTTGGAGAAAAGGAGGCTGAGGGGCGACCTCATAGCTCTCTACAGCTTCCTGAGGAGGTGAAGTGGAGAGGGAGGTGCTGATCTCTTCTCCCTGGGATCCAGGGACAGGATGCATAGGAATGGTTCAAAGCTGCATCAGGGGAGGTTTAGACTGTACATTAGGAAGCATTTGTTTGCCGAGAGGTTGGTCGAACACTGGAACAGGCTTCCTAGAGAGGTGGTCAATGCCCCATGACTGCCAGCGGTTAAGAGGCATTTGGACAATGCCCTTAACAACATGCTTTAACTTTTGGTCAGCCCTGAGTTGGTCAGGCAGTTGGGCTAGATGATCACTGTAGGTCTCTTCCAACTGAAATATTCTGTTCTATTCTATTCTATTCTATTCTATTCTATTCTATTCTATTCTATATATAGTCTCCATAAACCTGTTTTCCAGACTCTCTGTGGCTCCAGCCATTTGCAGAAGGGCACTTAACCAGCAGGGTCTTGCCCAGATCCAGAATCATAAAGTAGTTTATGTAAGAGGGAAACTCCAGAGGTCCTCTAACAGTCCTTTGTGTTCAAAGGTGGGCTGCAGTAGATTCATTTGTTCAGGGTCTTGTCCAATTGGGTTAGGAATGTTTCCAAGGATGAGGCTCCACAGCCTCTCTGGCATCCTGTTCCATTGTTTGACCACACTCATGGTGGGGGACAGGGCACAGAGATCTAAAGTCTAATTAATTTCCTGTGTTGCAACTCCTGCCTGTTGCCTCTTGTCTTTCCATTGTGCACTGCTGAGAAGACCCATTTATTACCTTCTGGGAAGAAATGGGCTCAGAGGAGGCCGAGGGCTGGGCTTGGAGTAAACGGTGGCTCCAGCACCAAGTCCTCGTTGGCCAAGCGCTGGGTGCCATGAGTGTAGGCAGGGTGACCTGGCCATGTGTGGGGCCTGGCCACCGTGCTTAGCACCAACCAGAGCCTGTGGGAGCTAGGACTTGGAGAAAATTATTTTGGTGACGCTGGACTGCAGCTGCTGTGCAAGGGGCTGAAGCAATCCATCTGCTGGCTGGAGATGGTGGGATGAGGGACTCAGGGCCTCTTGGGGCATTTCCCTGGCTGCCTTGTGGGCAGCCCTTGATGGGGTCTGGGCCGTGGGTGAGGCTGGTCAGCTGCTGCCTGCAGGGATGGGGAGAGGCTGCCATCGAGGTGAGCCTGCAGCACTGGGTCCCTGCTCATCCCGTGCTCCCTGCCTGCCTGCCCGGAGAGCAAGAGGAATGTGTGAAAGGGGCAACCCTCCAGGCACCTGTTTCCCCAGCCCTGGTGTCTGCTGAGTCCAGGGTGTTCAGTCCCACGTGAGCGGGCACCGGAGGAGGGCAGAGAACAAGTCCCTCTTCTGCCAGGCCTGGGCCACTCAGCTCCCTCATAGTCCTTGCCTTTACTCACATCGCCACCCGGGCTGCCATGCCAAACATCGGGGCTCTTGTGCAGGCCCTGTGTTGTCTCTGCCAGCTCTGCCTGGATTGTTTGAGCCATGCGGGGCATCTCCTGTGGCTCTAGAGCGCTCTGCCGAGCCATGGGAACGCAGCCGCACAATTACCGCTACAGTGGTGGGATGACTAGCATGCACACTGCGATGACTTTGCAAACAAAACAAATTGCCCGGAAATTCCCATTTCTTGTCTGTAGCCTTGGGAGGTGCCCAGTGCCTGGGGAAGCTCAGGGTCAGGGACTAGTGGGACTGAAATGGGAAGGCTGGTGGGCGGGTGCGTCTGTCTCTTGGTGGCTGTGACAATCCCACAGCTCCTCTTTGTGTGCCTCCCCTGCAGGCTGCAGTGCTGCCAGATCACCAGCACCGGCTGCGGGGACCTGGCCGCTGTGCTCAGCACCAGCCTGAGTCTGCGGGAGCTGGACCTGGCTGATAATGACATTGGAGATGCTGGGGTGCAGCTGCTGTGTGAGGGGCTGAAGCATGCCTCCTGCCGGCCGGAGAGACTGCGGTGAGGGACCCGGGGCTCCCTGAGGATTTTCACGTGCTGTTAACACTCCCTCTCCCATCAGGCCTTTTTCCTACAGCCTTCTTGGCCCCCAGCTGCCAGGATGGAACAAAACTGCTGTTGTAGAGGGCGTGATGTTCACACTTGGGACGTTTTGGGTTGCTTTCCTTTTGGCTTACCTTTGGTCTTGTGCTACGGACTGGAAGCCTACAGACAGCTGGAGCACATTAGTTGTGCTCCCGGGGCACAACTTCTGGGGCCAGCTCATCGCAGAGGAACCCAGTTCCCACCCTCTGAGGCTGCTCCGCAGGGTGAAACAGAGCACAACAACTGGGCCAGTGCAGAGGTGTATCTCAAAAACACGCCACTGACAGGAGTGAAAAGACTCATGGAACCACTCAAAGAGAAAGTGCCCCTGCCATTTCCTTCCACTACTGCCACTCTGTCTGCTGATCTGTGTGACCCCTGGCTACCTGGGCATGGCTAGTTAGCCATCTCCAAACACATGCCTTGGTGTTTCCAGGCAGTGCCTCTTGCTGGACCGTGCATTCTGAGCCATGCTTCTCTGTCACAGTCCCCACTGTGAGGACACTCTCTTGGGATCCCTTTGCCCAAGGAAGCTTCAAAACCCAACCCAGAAGAAAGGGTTCTCTGAACCAGGAGGTACATTTTTCCCATCTCTGTTCCCCCTAGACTGCTGTAGGCAGCACAGACCCCCATTGGTGTGGCTGTACCTGGGAGCCAAGGCTGGGGGCACACGTGCAGAGAGACACCGCACTTCTCTGCGGCACACTCACACAGACACGAGCGCATCACATTGGCAGTCATTCCTCAGCCCTGCTCAGCACCAAGGAGCCTCACTGCCATGTCACTGCAGCCGGCTGCCTGGGGCTGCAGCTGGGTGCTGGGATGCCAGGCGGTGCTGCTGTGGGTTTCTCCCCCTGGTGCCACAGGGTTTGGCACTGCTGTGAGCTGCTGAAAGTGAATGTGGCTGCGGAGTGACCCACTGGTGCTCAGTGCCAGCCCTCTCTACCACAATTCCCCTCCTCCATTCCACGTGCCAAGCAGTGGTCACCCCTCACTGTCTTCCCAAGGGGCTCTTCATTCACTTCCCAGAGCCCCTGACCAAATCTGCTCTCCAGGCTCCTTCTGGTCCTGAGAGAGCATCTCCCAGACCCTTCTGGCTTTGCTGCTCTTCAGCGCCCTGGTGCGTAAGGAAGGAGGAAAGTGCTCTGGGAACTGTAAGGAAGTCCAAACTCCCAGGCAGTTGTGGAAGGCTGGGTTGCCTTCCTCATTTCCCATCTCATGTGCTGTAAGCCTCAGTGGTGAGGCTAGTGTCAGTGTCAGAAACACCTGTAGGAAAATTATGACGACAACAAAGCTATGTACTGGAATATCTTCCAGGTGCACCTCATGGCACCAGCCCAGCAGTATGCAGCCTGCCATGGAAATCTTGCAGGAGATATTAATGAAATTCTCTGAAACACAGCATGGCCTCAGAGGCAAGAGTGGAGTCAGAGAAGGGGGATCCATGAGAGGGGCTGTGAGAGCGGCAGATTAGTTTTGTAACTCAGATTTCAAGATTGATCAAGCAGTCAAGGACAGAGATGTTTTTCTTCTTGACATTTATCCAGAACAAATCAGGTTATTCCCTCTCTCTTGTCAGAAGAGAAGAAGCTGCAGTACTCATATTCACAAAACCTCAGAGGAGTTGAGGTTGGAGTGGACCTCTGGAGAACTTGCAGTCCAATCCTCCTGCTCAAAGCAGGGTCAGCTAGGGCAGGTTGCTCAGGACACTGTCCCATCAGGTGTTGGATATCTCTAAAGATGGACGCTCCACAAGCTCTCTGGGCAGCCTGTGGCAAGGTTTGACCACCCTCACAGTGAAAAACCATTTTCTTATGTTTAAATAAAATTTCTTGTATTTAAGTTTGCGCCTATTGCCTCTTCTCTATTCACTGGTTACCACTGAGCAGAGCCTGGCTCCATCCTCTTTGCACCCTCCCTTCAGGTATTTATACGCAATGATGAGCCTGAGCCTTCTCTTCTCCAAGCTAAACAGTCTCAACTGTCTCAGCCTTTCTTCATACGTGAGGTGCTCCAGTCCCTTAATCATCCTTGTGGCCCTTTGTTGGACTCTCTTCCAGTATGGCCATGTCTCCCTTGCACCGACGAGCCCAGGACCGGACACAGCACTCCGAGTGTGGCCTCACTCCAGTGCTGAGTAGAGAGTGTCCTGGTTTCCGCTGGGATAGAGTTAATTTTCTTAACGACGGAGGGGAAGGATCAACTCCCTCCCACCTGCTTGCAACACTCCTCCTAATGCAGCCCAGGATTTCCTCAGCCTTTGTTGTGGCTAGGACACACTGCTGGCTCACAGTCAGCTTGGTGTCTACCAAGACCCCCAGGTCCTTTTCTGCCGAGCCGCTTTCCAGCCGTTCAGCCCTCAGCCTCTACTGGTGTATGGAGTTACTCATCCCAATACGAAAGACTTTGCATTTCCCCTTGTGGAACTTCATGAGGTTCCTGTCAGCCCATTTCTCCAGCCTGTCCAGGTCCCTCTGAATGGCTGCACACTCACCTGGTCATGTCAACCATGTCTCTACTTTTGTATCATCTGCAAACTTGCTGAGGGTGCAGTCAGTCCCGGTGTCTGATGAAGATGTTCAACAGTATTAGCCCCAGTGTCGACCCCTGGGGTACACCACTATTGACTGGCCTCCAGGTGGACTCAGTGCCACAATCATTGAGTCAAGCCATTCAGCTGGCTTTAAATCCATCTCACTGTCTGCTTTTCTAGCCAATAGTCATCAGTTTGTCTAAGCGGGTCTTGCAGAAAACAGAGTATCAAAATCCCTTCTGAAGTTGAGCTAAATGACATCCAATGCTCTCTCCTCATCCACCAAGCCACTTATTTTACCTAAGACAGCTATCAGGTTGGTCAGACACAATTTGCCCTTTGTAAGTCCGTGCTGAGTACTCCCAGACACCTTCCTGTCCTTCCTGCGTTCAGAAGTAGTTCTTCTGCATGTCCTTTGTGACCGGGTCCCTACTCCCATTCAGCAGCAGGCCCACATCTTCTGTATTGTTCATTCTGCTGCGGATGTACCTATAGAAGCCTTTCGTGTTGCCCTTCACACCCCTTGCCAGATTCAACTCCAACAGGGCTCTGGCTTTCGATCCCTGCACACTCGGACAGCATGTCTGTATTCTTCCCAAGCCACTGTCCCATGCTTCCATCTCCTGTATGCTTCCCTTTCATGTTTGAGTTTTGTCAGGGCTCCTTGTTCATCCATGAAAGCCTCATGCTACCATCACCTTTCTTCCTGCTCATCAGGATGGACAGTTTTTGAGCTTGGGGGAGGTAAAAAAAAAGTTTTTTCTTCTGTTTCCAAGTCCCACAGTGCAAAGTCCAGCACCTGGGGAGGTATATCCCTGTGCACCAGTACATGCTGGAGGCAGCCCATTTGGAGAGCAGCGTCTGAAGCCTCCTGTGAGGCTGCAGGCTGGGATGGGGGAAGCTGGGATTGTGTCTCAACTGGGGACTGGTTCTGGCACAGAGCTGCACTGCAGAGTGCTGCCCCTTCAGCATCTCTGCGACCACGGGTGGTTCAATGGAGAGGAGCAAATCCCTCCTCCTGCACCACATCTGCCCCCCAGTGCAACACTCCTGTGTGTGTCACATCTGTCCCCGACGGCAGCAGCAGGAGCAGGGAAGGGGACAGGCAAGTGCCCTCCCTTGGGTGAGGTGCCCTGGGCTCCGATGGCAGGGGGGCCACTGGCGGGGACACAGGACAGGAAAGAGGGCCTTCTGGGCTTAGAGTGCCCGCAAACCCTCACCCAGGCACACGCCTCCCCCTGCACTCCTCTGCCCACCAGCATACCTGGGGTGGGGTGAAGGATGGCTGGGAGGTGTGGGCTGGCTGATGGACCTTCCCCTTCCCACAGTACCAGGGACTGTCCCCACGCCTGTGCTGTGCCACAGGATGCCTCCACCCAAGGGTTCTCCAGCACAGCAGGTGAGCACACTCGGCCAACAACCAAAAGCTTGGTGGCTCAGCCCCCCAGGATGGTACTGTGCTCCTGGCAGTGCGGCCGGGGAGGTTGTGCTGGCTGATGGTCTGGGTCTGTCCCAGCTGGGCACCTGCCTGGCAGAAGGGCTGGTGGGACCCAAAGCTGGACCACATTGACCATGATCTCCTGGAGTGCGACGGTGGTTGAGGGGATGGACTGCTCATCTCTTCTGCTCTGCGCATGTGGGCGCCAATGTCATCCTCACCAGTGACTCTCCTCTTTCTGCCTCAGAAACAACTGAAAAGGAGTCTTTTGGAGCAGTGGCAGTCTTGCATTCACTGTCCCTGAAGACATGCATCTTCAAGCCCATTCTCAAAGCTGGCAAGTCAATAACCACGCTTGGATGGACGTGCCCATCCTCTCCTCCATCCTCGCACTTGCGCTCGGTCACAGCAAAAGCCAAACTTCTCCAGCAGTGCTTCCCTGAGGGGTAGGCTATGGGAGAGCAGGTCTGCCGGAGGCTGGAATGTGCGTGTGGCTGTGGGACTCTGGCCAGTCTGTGCATGTGCCTTGGCCTGATGGGTTCACTGGGGAGGGAGAGAGGGATGTCCTGGGTCACTGTCCTGGTCGAGCTCCTGGTGGGAGAGCCACGTTCACCTGCAGCAGGAGCTGGGGGAGGACTCGAGGAGCTGCTCACAGCTGCATGAGCAGGATGTTCTCCCACTGTGCAGGGACAGGGGGCTGCAAGGGGCTGCAGTTGGGATGGGCAGTGCAGGCTGGTGGGTGGCTAGTTTATGGGTTTGGGAATGGTTGAGGTGCTTGTGCTGTGAGCCCTTGGTCCGGTGCAGAGGGGATGGGAACACAAAAGTAAAGTCTGGTTGCGACGTGCAGGAATGGCAGAGGAATGTGAATTTGGAATGGAAAAATGACTGCCAGTCTCTGAGCTGGGGCTGTTCTGAAGTCACAATGTTATGGCCCGTAGCTGTCCCCACTAGACCCGGGGAGTCACTGCTGCCACCTGTATGCCACCTTGGCCCTTTCAGTGGGAAGGAGCTGATGCAAAGGGATGTTCACTGTGGGTCTGTCCATGCTGTTTTGCTCCCTGCTGATGCCCAGAGAAGAGCATGTATGTATTTCATCCAACACTGCAGCATGGAGCAAAGGGGCCAAGAAACTCTGCTCAGGAAAGCAGGTAACTAAGCAAGGCTGGTGCTGCAAAAGAGATGAATCTCCCTCGCGGGAGCTGGGTCTGGGTACCCAGGCAGAGGTGAGGGAGTTGTGCAAGCAGGGCAGCAGAGTAGAATGTCAAGGGACGTCAGGAATGCCTCCAGCAAATACGGCCCAGGACCCCCTGGGGACCCAGGGTCTCTCTCCAGGATGAGGGACACAGCTGCTGCTTTCCCCTTGGCAGATTCAACCAGCAGCGAAGACGAGCACATGTCCCAGACACACACAGACATGTACACAGGACACACAGACAGATGGTCACACAGTCTGCCACAGCCAAGACACTGCTGCCAGCAGCGCCCCCACACAGGACCTCCATCACACACCAGCACCCACAGCCATGTCCCCTTCTCCTCTGGGACTGGCACAGACAGACGGTCACTCATGCAGGCACACACACACTTGGGTCCCCCGAGCACCGGCCCCTCTGCCGCCTGGGACCCCTGCCCGGACCCGGCCCTCTGACCCACCCCACGGGTCCCCAGCTCAACAGCTGGTCCAGCTCAGTGCTTGCTGCAAACACGCAGCACTCACACACCTGTCCCATGGGCACCCCACACACAGGTTCCCCTGGGTACTCACACAGACCCCTGCCTACCTGATACCCCAGCCCAGACCTGAGGCCCCCCTGCTCTCAGCTGGTCCAGCCTGAAGTTTGCTGGTGAATACCCATGCACACCCCATGCACAGCCAGTTTGGGGGATACAGACCCTCACCCCCGCCAGCAGCCAGCACCAGGCACACGTACTGTGACCCGCAGTCCCGCTCCAGCTGCAGGCACGGAGCCCCTCACTCACTTCCATGAAGGGGAAACCCAAATTGCCACTGCCCAGCAATGGCATCTGGTGACCAAGGAGCAATCTGGCAGGGAGGGCAGGAAGGGGTTAAGCTGGCAGGGAGCAGGAGCTGGGATAGAGCGACTCCAGGCCCAGGAGATTCCCTGGCTGGTGAGATGGAACATGCTGCAGGATGGACTCTGACAGTCCTGCAGTGGGGGTGCTCAGGGGCCACTCCCAGCAGCAGAGCTGGACTGGGGATGGACCCACAGCTGGTGCTCACAATACAGGCACTGGCCCCAGCATGCGGAAGGAAACGGCTCCTGCCCTGTCGGTGCCAAATCCCTGCAGAATACCTGCAGAAGCTCTCGCGGTGGTAGGAATCTGCCCCATGCGTGGTCCATCGCATCTCTGTGTTTAAGCACAAACGTGTTCAATTCACCTCACAGAGCACAAGAAAAACTCCCCAACACTGGTCCCCCCATAGCTGGTTTTGGGGGGACACACCATTCCTGCCCCACTGGCTAGAGGCCCAGACCCCCACTGGGTCCAGTAGCAGTACTAGGACCTCCACTGGTGCCAGTATTTGACACCACAGGCCACAGGGTGCCCACATCCCTGGTCTCATTCCTGTTGCTGGCCCCAAATCCATGCACACTGCTCTTGGCAGTAGCTGGCACTTAATCCTTGCAAAACACACACACACTCTCCCCTCTCCCCCCTCCCCCCAACACCCACCCAGGAGAGTGGTATTACACAGAGAGAGAGTTAAGAAAGTATTTGTTATATTATAATTAGGATTATTGTTATCAGGGTTTATTTACCTGTTATTATGAAGGTTAATGAGATCACCAGATGTGGTTAATGCAATGGCCAGGAGGTAGTTATTGGTGTCTCCTGGAGCTTGTCCTTGCAGATGACCCTGCCAAGGGCTCCCTTCCGCTCCCCGCACCCCCCCTCGCTCCTGACTCCTCCACCAGTTTGCACAGCCCCACCAACCCCCTCCTACATCTTGGATCCTCTGGTCTGTGTCCTGATCAAACCTGACCGGTTGCCAAGTCCGGCTTTGCCTGCAGCCCATCAGTCAGTGCCACTGCTGAGGTGTGGTCTCCTTATTGCCTCCCTTATCACTTGTTGGTCAGGTCAGTGTCTCCGCACCTTCTTTATGACTTCCTACTTTTCTTATTATCTGCTTCTGCATCTGGGCAGATGCCCTTAAAAGAACACACACACACACACAGTCTCTCTCTCTCTCCCCCTCCCCCTCTCTCCCTCTCTCTCCCTCTCCCCCCCCCCCCCCACGCCCCTACATGCCCCCTACAAGGAGGACAAACAGGAGAGCGACAGGAGGGTCTCTGCAGAGATCCTGTGGAGAGGAGACCTACCTCTGTGGTGCAGGACAGGAGGTACAGCTAGATACCATCCCCAGAGGAGTACTGGACCCAAGACAAGCCCCCCCCCAGCAGGAGGGGATGGAAATTGGTGACTTCTGGCACAGAAGGAAGGCTCCTTCTACTCCTGCATAGCTGTAGGTACGTGGAAAGTGCAGTCCCTGGAAAGAGGTGAGGAGGAGCCAGGCCCATCAGGCAGACATTGGAGCCAGCTGAGCCTGAACGGCCCGTGGCACAGGACAGGCTGGGGGTGACTGTGCTGCAGAAGCAGCTTTGCAGAAAAGGACCTGGAGGTTCTTGTGAACAAGACATCGAACTGGATTCATCAGTATGTTCTTGCAGCCGAGAAGGGCAAGAGCATCCTGGGCTGCATGAGCAGGAGTGCGGGCAGCAGGGCCAGAGAAGAGACTCTTCTCTTCTCTCCTCAGCCTTTCTGAGACCACACCTGGACACTGATCCTTGTGATGGTCTCCGGAGTGAGGGCAGTGGGGAGTCAGTAAAAGGACTAGGGAGCCACAGTACAGGACACAGGAAAAGAGGCTGTGCCCTCAGCACTGGGAAGGCAGGAGGAGGAAGGCTGGGGCAGCCCAGAAGGAGACAGACTGCTCTGCAGAGAGAGTGGGCAAGACTATTGCAAAAGCCCTGGGTTGAACCAGGGACCTTCAGACCTTCAGCCTAAGGCTCTCCCAGCTGAGCTGCTTTGGCCTCACTCTGCAAGTTGTTCTCCAGGAGCAGTCACAACAGGTCGCAGGCTGGCACACAGGAGGTGTGCTCCTCAGGGAGCTTCCTGGGGGAAAAGCTGTCCTCAGCCCAGGCAGAGGGGAGGTGGCCTCTCCCTGCATGCCCCTGCCATGCTGGCCATGCCACGAGCCCACCTCACCACCCCGCCTCAGCCCACTCCTGGGAGGCTTCATGCAGCCCTCCGAGAGAGCTGCTAGAGCTGCCTCCAGCTCAGGGGCTGCCTGGCAGCAGGAGGTTCAGCATCCCCAGAGCCCCAGCGGTGCTGGGAACAGGGGCAGGAGCTGGGACACTGGGGTGACACAGCAGGAGGAGCTGGGACGTCAGGGCAAGCAGCGCAGAGCTCCCAGCTTGTGCCCAGCCCACTGGTTTACAGCCACAGTCCGGAGCAGAAGGTCGGATCCAAAACTGCAGGGGTTAAACCTCGAGGTTTGCTCGGCTGTGCCTAAGGGTGAGTCATGCAGGAGCAATTGGCAGTAAAGAAGAACAAAGGGGCTTGATCACCGTGGAGTAGAGAGATGGAGAAGGCACTCAGGCAAGCAAGCAAGCAGGCAGGCAAGCAAGCACATACATGGGCAAGCACACGCGTGTACACACACACACACAGGCAAGCGCACGCACGCAAGCCAGCCAGCCAGCAGGCAGGCAAGAAAAGCAAAGTAAGCCAGTGAACCGGCACCGGGGACCCAGACTTCACTCACCACCAGGCTGAAGGTATAATTGTCCCTTTGCTCGCACCAGAAAGCTGCTCTCCTCTCCTCAGCCAGTCATTCGCACTGGAAGTTCCCCCAGGCTGTATCTGGGAAATCTTCCAGAGGAAGGGCCAGCCCTTCCTGGGGGGCGCTCCTGGGGAGATGGACCCTGTTGGGTGAAATCAAGAGTTGCCAAACTAGCAAAGGACTGACTGAAGGCAAGGTCCCTTGTCTGTAGTAGGAATTCTGTTTCACCAGCAAATGCTTTTGAGGGACCCTATTGATACCGAAATACTAAGGAGACATACGGTTTTCTTTGTCGAAGCAAAGTAGCTACGTGTTCTGCAGACTGGACATTCCATAGATAAAAGGAATCCTTGAAGCTCTGTGTACAGAGGTGGAATAGATAAGGAAGTTATGCCGAAATCAGCTACTGCAACTAGGTGAAAAGACTGAGTTCAATTAGCGGACACAGTGAGGAAGACTATCGACGACCACCAGAGGACCCTGAAAGACCACCAATGAACATAGGAGCGCATGCGTTAAAGACTTTTGCATATGTTAATGAGGTCCAAGAAATAACATGAATATGCTAATCATTTCTCAGAAATCTAATGAATATGTATATTCTGATTGTACGTAACTCCTATAGTTGAGCAGCCCGGTGCGCGCACTAGGTGGAGCGATCCCCTGTGCGCCCGGCGCCGCAATAAAGAATGCCTGCTTTCTAAAACTCCAAATTGAGTCTTAGAGAGTTTTTCATCTGCCGACTTACGGTAACACTATAACAAATGTGTGTGCTTGTACATTCATGCTCCTGCATTTTATTTCTGTCAGACAAGACTCTGAATTTATGAATATCGTGACCTGTGTGTGCGTCTCATTGGGAACTTAGCCCTTAGCCTGCGCGCTCGCTGCGTTTGGCCTTAGGGAGCCCGAGTGCATGGGCACCATTTGAACTGCTTTCCCCAAACCACTTTCCTTTCTGCACTTTCTACTGCTTGCTTGACAGAGTAGATTTTCTTTTTCTTTTGTGTTGGTCTGAGCTTATCCAGGGTTGGCCAGATTGCTGGATATGTGTCTCAAGAAATGTTTATGTGCCAGGAAAAGAGACAATTACCCTGCTAGGTCTGTGGGTTTTGAGAATTTGCCTTAACCCTTCCCCCTCTGGTGTCTTTGAGTCCTGCCCCAAACTGCACTGGGTGGCATCTGGCAACGGGCTGTCCCTGGTCTGGGTCACTGGTTGCTTTTTAGCGCCTGGACTGATTGCAGTAAATCCGTAGTGTGTACTCCCCTGCCCCCATACTGTACAGGAACTGCACTAGGTGCAGTGTGTTGGCAGCCCTCGCTCCTCCACGCAGACACTGTTTGACAAAGTAACCAATTTTATTCTGCTGCCCCAAACCTGGGAGACAAGCCCTGCAGCAAAAGTGGAAGGCTTGTGAGGGAGGGGGGTCACTGCGAGGACCAGAAGTGCATCCGACGGTCTGGCTCTCTGGGGGCTCAGAAGCAACTGAACTCGGGAAGAAAGGAAATCTGGAATTAGCCCTTACAAAAAACACATTTAAAACGCCTTTTAAGTCGGCCTGTTGGAGCAACAAAAGTCTTGACAGAGTGTGTGTGTGTAAAGGCAGTGTGGGAAGTGCACAAGACAAAACAGACCAGCAGCTCTCACTAACAGGACGCTACTGAACTCCTTAAGTGGGTGATTGAACAAGGGAAAAGACCCTGGAGGACTGGCTGCTTTAAAGGAGCAGATCTCACTGCCAATGGGCAAAATTGAAAGGCAGTAAAAAGGCAGCTTGTGCCATTTGGACCCTGTGCTACGCCTTACGGGAGTCACAGGGTCTGCTAACAGAAAAAGATGGGGAGGTAAAGAAGTGGCAAAAAGAAATCCAGAGACTAAAGGAGGAGGAAATCCCCAAATTAGCAGAACAAAACACCATCTTAATCAGAAGAGAGGAAGATCTTCGGGCCCACAGACAGAGCCTCAATTTACAAGTTTACAAATTACACAGCTGGAGATGGAAGTTGGAAAAGTACAAGATTTAGAAACAGAAGATTTTAGAAAGAGCTAGAGACAGCTAGCACAGCAGCTCAGTTTCTAGCAGAGCAACATAAAGCCACTAAGGTAAGTCAGGATCAAGGGAATGCAATCATTGCAGATAATAGGAGAAAAACTTCACTTGCACAAAGGGTTAGTAGCTGCTGTGAAGGCAGAAGAAATTCCCGATGCTTTCCTAAACCCTGAACCTTCTTGCACAAGAATTTGTTCCGAAACTTGCAAAGATATACTGCCTTAAGTTCCTTTCCATCTTTTAACTGGAGGGACTCCACCCATTAACCCAACAATAACCTGAAAGGTTGAAAGGACAGGGAATAGAGGAGCGAGTGTTCAGGAACAGTAAGGGCAACAGTTTGTTTGGTGGAAGCCCTGTGAGGCTAAGGCCATCGCAGACCAGTTAGGTCCCTTAAATAGAAGTGCTGTAACGGACTGGTGCACTTGAGTGTGAAGCACGCATCCATGCTTTGATGGAGTACACTTAACCCATCTGGCTCATGCAAGTCCCTCTGATACAGGTGTGCATATGTTTGGGGAAGATTTAAGAACTTTAGCTAACCCAGACATGAACTTTAATAGGTGATTGCAAGAGATTTAACCCTGTTTTTCCTGGGGAAGAGTCTTAATGGTCTGTTTAAGAAACTCAGAGGCCAAATGAAAATCCTGAACCTTCCATAGCCAAAAAGAAGCTTTCAGGCATTCTCTCTGGTAACATTCCTCTCTGTGCTGGGACCCCTAATTAGGATAGAAATGAGTTTATGACTTCTGTCCACAGAGGACTGAGTTCCTCGATGAAATTAAGCTCAGGACTTTTTGACCCCACACAAAGCACATGGGAGGAATTTTCCACCAGTTTGCACAGAGTGGCTGCACTGCTGTGGGACGCTGGGACCAGCAGGAGACCTAATTAGTTGCAAGGGAGAAACTCTTCTGAACCCATTCAAACTGTAATTTATTCTGATCGTGGCCCTCACTCCACTTCAGTACCAGGGCAGAAAACCTCACAAAACCTGAATTTCGATATTCCTTCAAAGATTAAGTCTGAGGTCTAGTCAGAGACAACCATTCCTTCATCAAAACTACTTTGTCAAAGAAAACCAAGGCCATGCAAAGGTGCAACTCAACTCATCCTCTACTCAGAATCCCTGTCCAAAATCTCCTACATTCACACAAAATCCATCCAGAAACCGACTCTGGAAGGAACTGAGTGATCTTGAAGAAGATATGACAATCTATCATAACCAGTCTGACATCCAGGGTCTCTACTCTGCTGCACTCTTTCTGTGCTCCCGTGAACTCCACTATTTCATGTTGCCTGCATTCAAGGCAGCCACTGAATGTCCTTGCTCCTACTCTCCTGCTTATGAGATTCCCCTTCTTGCCATTGGGATCCACATTTTTGGATTCACACCCCCAAAACCCCAGCATCAAAACCACTCATGAGAGTAGAGGGTCACCTCCCATCATGCAGCCAGGACCAGCCCTAAGAAGTGAGGCCCAGGCTCAACACCTTCTCTGCCTGGGAGGTCTAAACCAGCTCTTCCCTCCTCTCCCAAGAGGCCCCTAGTGACAAGGGCATCTGTCATGGCAAAGGCCTTACACTGGAAGAGAGATGCCCTGGATGCAGGGACCAACACCAAGCCCCTGGCTCCTGAGCTGTAATCTTCAGGCCCCTCCAACGTTCTCAGGCTGCAAATGGCAGAGTTCATATCATACCAAGGAAAGAGCCATGCCAGTCCGGGGACTCTGTGTAATTCAACAGAACACACCTCTGTGTGTGCCATCCCGGCTGGCAGTCACCTCTACCTCTCCTTCCAGCCCATCAGATGGCTCTTCTCCCCACAGCTGAGGAGAGAGAAGAAAGATGCAAAGTGCAAGGCACAGGGAGAAAGGCAGAGAAATACTGCAGGCCTTTTCAGGCCACACATTCTTGGATGTGCTTTCGACAGCCCTTCCATGCTTGCCATGATGTGACATAGGCCCCTCTGTCCGAACAGGGTCCCATGTGCAAGCCTGAGACTGAGTCTGGTGGGACCAAGACTGGGGGTAAGCCAGAACTCACTGAGAGGTTTGAAAAGGGGGAAAAAAACATTGGAGGGATCCTTTTGCATTCAGCTGCTTAGGGTTTCTATGTCCCATCCTTTCATCCTATTCTGAGTGCCCAACAGTGACCACATGGATGGAAGGGGTGTCTGAATCAAGGCCAGCGTGGCTTGCTGACAGGGAAACATGGCTGCAGTAGCAGTGACACCTCCTCTCTCTCACTCTGGCTGAAACCCCTCCTGCCTCTCTCCTCCCTCAGCCCCTCCATGCCTGCTCCCACTTGCAGCCACAGCCCCTTCAGCTCCAAACAAGTGTTGGGCATTTGTCTGGGGCTGTAGAGAACTGCTTGGTGCCAGGGTCTAACCCAGGTCTACCCCTTGTGAAACAAGTCACAAGATGTCACATCCCACCCAGTCCTCTGGCATTGGGATTCTGAAATCTCAGTGGGTCACTGCCACTTAACTGTCCCCAGCTTCTCCTGGACCTGGCACACACTCTGTCTGTTGTTTCCCCATCATCTTGGTTGCTCTTTTCTCCTCATTGTGCAAAGGAAGTTAACTTACACAGTCACAGTCCTCATCTGATGCCTGGTGGTACTCAAGGACTTCCTGACACTTGGTTTTTCCTCAGCCAGCTTCTCGCCAGTCTTTTCTTTCCCAGCTGCGGGTAGGAATGAAAGTGACAAACCCAAGTGGTTGGGTTTCAGTACTTCACTGAACCTGCATGGCAATTTGACATATTTTAGCCCTGCTTCCAAGTTCACTCAGGTGCTCTGAACATGCACCACTAGGGCAGCCAGCGCCTAAAGATGCCGTGCTGGCATAGCACACCAGCCCCTTTGGTCTGGTGTGGCCTCAGGTACCTCTGGCAGGGATGCTAGAGCCCTAGCTGGAGAACTAGGAGACCCACTTCAGCGCAGCGCTCAGGGCATGTCCCAGCCTCACAAATGAGGGGAGGGAGTGTCCTCAAGCTTGACTCCCTTCTGAGGAACTCCTCCAACAGAAGAGCATATTTGCAGTGCATGCAGGGGCAAGGAGCATTCAGAAATACCAGCTGCAGCTGGGAGTGTTGGACTGCCCTGAGATTTTCTTACCTCAAGAGTTACTGGAGATTTCCCATCATAGGGAAGCAGAGTTACATCTTGTGTCTTGTGCTACCTGAGGCATTGCACTGTAGCATTGGCTCCAGTCCCCTACCAATGAGGACAGAAGGAGAAGGCACACCCCCCCCCGCCTGTGATCAGCTCTTGCACTACCTATCTTGCCCACGCATCATCTTTTCCCCACTCCTCTTCTCAGGTGGGCTTCACAGGTCCTACAGGCCTCACAAATGGCTTTCTAGCTGCCATCTCAAACTTGCACATGGAAAGAGGAAAAAACCACCAGTCTGAAGGAAAGGCACTACATTTCCTTTGCACCTTGTGTTAATAACTGGGACATGGGGACACCTGGGAGTTACTATGACAGCCATCCTTTTCCAAAGTAGAGGCAGCAGAACATGCCAGATCCTGGAGGACTGCATTAGAAAGCTGAGTGAAGACCTCCGGTGCCTGGAAGGGCATAAGCTTCCTCATCAGGCT
Source organism: Aptenodytes patagonicus (assembly GCF_965638725.1). Lineage (NCBI taxonomy): Eukaryota > Metazoa > Chordata > Aves > Sphenisciformes > Spheniscidae > Aptenodytes > Aptenodytes patagonicus. The sequence continues at coordinate 6,462,601 of NC_134972.1, forward strand.
GTCCTTCCTGTGAGAAAGCTTATTCTAACCCAAAGCCTCCGTGTTGCCATTGGAGATCATCTTCCATCTCCTGTTCACGCTCATGTCCAGGCAGAACAGACTAGTCTCCTTTCCTCCAGCTTTCTAGCACCATTTCTAATTCCAGTCTTGCCCTCCAGGAAGTCTAATGGGAAAAAACACATAAGACCCATCCTTTTCTTTGCCCTTTTCCCTGTGGATTTGGGGATGGGATCCCAGGCTGGATGGATCTTTCATTGAATCCAGTACAGGTATCCCAAGTCATATGAATCCTAGAGAAGAAACAGTGCAGGGAGCTGGCTTTACCAGGATAGTTCACGTGCCTAGAAAGGTCATGGCAGGCCAATAGAAATCCGTTCACTTGTACTTTGCTAGAGTTTTGAAAGAAGTACCCACTGGAGAAAAGAAAAACTTACCCCAAGAAGAGCTTCTGCCAGCTGTTCAGGCTCATTTGCAGACACTTTTTGTAAAATCTTATTTTCACAACTTTTCCTAGAATAATCAGCGTGCCAATGTCCTTCAAAATAAGGGCAACCTTCTTCCCACTTTGGAGGCAGTGAGAGAATAGGTGCATGGTCCCTCCTATGCAAAGCCTCCACTGTGTTCTGAGAAACTGCAATGTTTCAGGCTATCCAAGCATACTTCATGGACTCAGCTTGCTTCTGACCTAGGAAGTAGTAACAGAGGAGCAAAGTCACTAACAGAGAAGTTCAGCAGGCTAAAAGAGAGGACCAGGAGCTTTGAGGTCTTCAAGCAAGACAGTGCTACAGAGCTGTCTTCTTTAACCCTCCAGTAAAGTTTATGAAGGTGATTGCTGTCATCTCTCCCTAGGAGAAGTTCAAGGCACTCTGTAACCTGATGCAGTGTCAAGTGTACAGCAATGCTTTTTTTCCCAACAGAAATAGAAAAAAAAATGGTCCTAGTCACCTGGTATGAACATGAGGCAGGATGGCAGGACAAGAAGCAGGGAAAGAGGGCCAGTTCCCATGAGAAGGGAGCAGGTGCAGCTCAATGTAATTGTGTCCACACTCAGGGCACTCCAGGTTTGAAGAAACTTAGCTGTGCCACATCACATGAATGCAATGATGAAGGAGAACACAAGGACTCCACAACAGCCCTTAAGATCCTTCTGGCCACTGCCAGGACCCACAGCATTGGTCAGTGTCGTGGTTTAACCTCAATCGGCAACTGAGCACCACGCAGCTGCTCGCTCACCACCACCCCCCCCCCCTGGTGGGATGGGGAAGAGAACTGGAAGAGCACAAGTGAGAAAAACTTGTGGGTTGAGATAAAAACAGTTTAATATTTGAAATAAAATTATAATAATAATAATATGATAATAATAATTATTATTATGTGGTGTAGAGCACCTTTTTTACATCTTGTCCTGCCTGGACTGGCCCCAGGACTACTGCATGAACTATCTCCTCTTTAATTTGTTCAAAAGCTTGTCGTTGCTCAGGGCCCCATTTGAAATCGTTCTTCTTTCGGGTCACTTGATAGAGAGGGTTTACGATCAGACTGTAATTTGGAACATGCATTCTCCAAAAACCCACGACGCCTAAGAAAGCTTGTGTTTCCTTTTTGCTAGGTGGTGGAGACATGGCTGTTCTTTTGTTGATCACATCCATTGGGATCTGACGACGTCCATCTTGCCATTTTATTCCTAAAAAATGGATCTCCTGTGCAGGTCCCTTGACCTTACGTTGTTTTATGGCAAAACCGGCCTTCAGCAGGATTTGGACTATTTCCTTCCCTTTTTCAAAAACTTCTCCTGCTGTGTTGCCCCACACGATGATGTCATCAATGTATTGCAGGTGTTCTGGAGCCTCACCCTGTTCCAGTGCAGTCTGGATCAGTCCATGGCAAATGGTGGGGCTGTGTTTCCACCCCTGGGGCAGTCGGTTCCAGGTGTACTGGACACCCCTCCAAGTGAAAGCAAACTGTGGCCTGCACTCCGCTGCCAAAGGGATTGAGAAAAACGCATTAGCAGTGTCAATTGTGGCATACCACTTGGCTGCCTTTGACTCCAGTTCGTATTGAAGTTCTAGCATGTCTGGCACAGCAGCGCTCAGCGGTGGCGTGACTTCATTTAGGCCACGATAGTCTACTGTCAGTCTCCATTCTCCATTAGACTTCCGCACTGGCCATATGGGACTGTTAAAGGGTGAGCGAGTCTTGCTGATCACTCCTTGGCTCTCCAGTCGACGAATCAGCTCATGAATGGGAATCAGGGAGTCTCAGGTGGTGCGATATTGCCGCCGGTGCACCGTGGTGGTAGCGACTGGCACCTGTTGGTCTTCGACCCTCAGCAACCCCACAACAGAGGGGTCCTCCGAGAGACCAGGCAAGGTGGACAGCTGTTTAATTTCTTCCATCTCCAAGGCAGCTATACCAAAAGCCCACCGGTACGCTGTTGGGTCCTTGAAATACCCTCTCCTGAGGTGAGGTGCCAAGGATGCACGGAGCATCTGGGCCAGTCACAATGGGGTGCTTCTGCCACCCATTCCCAGTTAGACTCACTTCGGCTTCCAATACAGTTAGCTGTTGGGATCCCCCCGTCACCCCAGAAATACAGATGGGTTCTGCCCCTATGTAGCTTGATGGCATTAGGGTACACTGTGCACCGGTGTCTACTAGAGCCTTATACTCCTGTGGGTCTGATGTGCCAGGCCACCGAATCCACACAGTCCAGTAAACCCGGTTGTCCCTTTCCTCCCCCTGGCTGGAGGCAGGGCCCCTCTAATCCTCATCACAGTACTCATTTCTCATTTCTTGTACGTACGAATCAGAAGTTTCTTCATTAAGATCAGAAGTAAGATCAGCCCTTCTACTCTGTCTGGGGAACTGCCCGCTGGAAACTGGAGCAGCAATTTTCCTGGAAGAACCCCCTTCTGTGATTGTTTTTCCTTGCAACTCACGTACCCGTGCCCCTAGGGCTGCGGTAGGTTTCCCATCCCACTTCCTCATGTCCTCTCCGTGGTCATGCAGGTAAAACCATAGGGTGCCCCGTGGTGTGTACCCTTTATATTCTCTCTCTTGAGCAAAAGAACTGTCCTGGTTTCGGCAGGGATAGAGTTAATTTCCTTCCTAGTAGCTGGTACAGTGTTTTGGATTTAGAATGAGAATAAAGTTGATAACGCACCGATGTTTTAGTTGTTGCTAGGTAATGCTTACACTAGCCAAGGACTTTTTAGTTTCCCATGCTCTACTGACTGAGAAGGCTGGAGGTGCACAAGAAGCTGGGAGGGGGCACAGCCAAACTGGCCAAAGGGACATTCCATACCATGTGACGTCATGCTCAGTACATAAACTGGGGAAAGCTGGCTGGGGGGGCGGCTGCTCGGGGACTGTCTGGGCATCGGTCGGCGGGTGGTGAGCAATTGCACTGTGCATCACTTGCTTTGTGTATTATTATTATTATTATATTATTATTATCATTTTATTTCAATTATTAAACTGTTTTTATCTCAACCCACGAGTTTTTCTCACTTGTGCTCTTCCAATTCTCTCCCCCATCCCACCGGGTGGGGGGGAGTGAGCGAGCGGCTGCGTAGTGCTTAGTTGCCGACTGAAATTAAACCACGACAAGAACGCTGACTCCTAATAGCCGAGATATTGGTCTGTACAGGTGGGGAGTACGACCTATCCTCTCTGAGTTGCTGGAACCCCCAGGACAGTTTCTCCACAGCCAAGACGAGGGAGGAAGAAAGACTTTCCTCATATTGCCGGAGTTGACTAGCAAATTCATGCACCATTTGTTCCTCTCCATCTTTCCAGGCCATCACTGCCAATGAATATGACGATGGTGCGCTCCATACAAACTTCCGCCACATGGGTCATGTGCACTTGACTTCATCTGGATCTCTGGATAGCTGTTCATTGTTCAGGTCATCATAAATCACCTCCAGCACAGCTAATTCTCTCAGAAACTGGATACCCTTCTCCATGGTGATCCACTTGCTTGGGCGACATATGACATTTTCCTTAAAGGGATACCTTTCCTTCATGCTTGACAAGAGTCGCCTCCAAAGGCTGAGGACTCGTGTCCCTTTTCCAATTGCTTTGTCAATGCCCCCTTCCCTAGAAAGGGATCCCAGCTGCTTGGCTTCTTTATTCTCTAATTCCAGGCTACTGGCCCCATTATCCCAGCATCGGAGCAGCCAGGTGACAATATGCTCACCTGGACGGCAGCTGAAATCTTTTCGTATATCTCGCAGCTCACTCAGGGATAGAGATCGGGTGGTCACTGCCTCGTTTATGAGTTCTTCCTCTTCTTCCTCCCCGAGCAGTTGTCGGCCCTCCTCCTCCTGTTCTCGTGATGGCCCTTCTCCAGGGTCGTCTGTCTTGTCCCCTTCTTCCTCTGGCTCCCTTTTAGAAGAAGCTTCTTCCTCCCTTACTAAACGAGTGGACTTTCGCTTCCAAGATTTCTTCTTGTGTACAGGGGCGACTGATACCGGCACAGGCTGGTTCTTTGGTTCAGCCACAGGGCCTGTCGCCGGGGTCTGAGTGGCCACAGGGCCTGTTGCTGGGGTCTGAGTGGCCGCAGAGCATGTCGCCGGGGTTGGAGTGGCCGCAGAGCGTGTTGCCCGGGTCTGAGTGGCCGCAGTGCATGTCATTTTACCATCAGATCCAGAGACCTTCTCTTCCCTTTGAGGGTACTGAATAGTGTTGAACAGGGCTCGGTAGGCATGGGCCAGGCCCCAGCACGTTGCAATGAGCTGCATCTCTCTGGAGTTGCCAGGGTGACAGCATACTTTGTCCAAATATTCTACTAACTTTTCAGGATTCTGCACTTGCTCAGGGGTGAAGTTCCAAAACACTGGGGGTGCCCATTGGCCTAGGTGCTTGTCCATCTTGTCCCACACACCCTGCCACACGTAACTATTCGACTTTGGGGCAGATCTCTGGATGATATTCTTAAATTGCTTATCAACTTTAGACAAAACCGAAACAATATTCCCAAGAAGTATTAATAGAAGTATCTTAACTGCCCAAGGATGTTCAAAATACTGAAAAGTTACTCTAACGAAGGAGGAGACATCATAGAAGAAGGTAGTGACACTGCCATTCTGTATTTCCTCTGTAAAAAAACTCTCAGAAAAGTTACTGCAACTGCTAGTTGTCTCCACGAAATGGTCTCCGTGGTACAGTAACGGCTTCATTGCGAAATTTACATACCACGCTAACGTCAAGGTCAATGTTCTAAAAACAAACCTCACAAGCGAGACATCACTATTCACTGCAGACCACAGCAAACTGCAAAAACCAACACCAATCTTTAACATGTACAGAAAAAAACCAAACACGATGCAGATTACACAAATCAATATCGAGAACAGAGAAACCAACATTGTGACCCACAACTGTTAACAGATGTAAGATCCTTAATACGCTCCGGTTAATCTGTTATTATCTCAAACCCTTCGTGCCCCACGTTGGGCACCAGAAAGGACTGTCGTGGCTTAACCTCAGTCGGCAACTCAGCACCACACAGCCACTCGCTCACTCCGCCCCCCTGGTGGGATGGGGAAGAGAATTGGAAGAGCACAGGTGAGAAAAACTCGTGGGTTGAGATAAAAACAGTTTAATAATTGAAATAAAATGATAATACTAATATGATTATAATAATTATAATAATACACAAAGCAAGTGATACACAGTACAATTGCTCACCACCCGCCGACCGATGCCCAGCCAGTCCCCAAGCAGCGGCCCCCCCGGCCAGCTTTCCCCAGTTTATGTACTGAGCATGACGTCCCATGGTATGGAATGTCCCTTTGGCCAGTTTGGCTGTGCCCCCTCCCAGCTTCTTGTGCACCTGCAGCCTTCTCAGTCAGTAGAGCATGGGAAACTAAAAAGTCCTTGGCTAGTGTAAGCATTACCTAGCAACAACTAAAACATCGGTGTGTTATCAACTTTGTTCTCATCCTAAATCCAAACCACAGCACTGTACCAGCTACTAGGAAGGAAATTAACTCTATCCCTGCCGAAACCAGGACAGTCAGCAAATACCCTACACTGTCAGAGGCCTGTCCCTGAGGGATGCCAAGCTGATGTTCACATCACAGATACAATGGAGTCATTTGAAAGGAAAGACAAACTCCAAGCACAGCTCTGAGCTCCTGGCGAGACCCACAGGACCACTGATGTCACACACAGCTGCAGTGCTGGCAGCACTGACCAGCAATCGCAGCACATCCAGACTCTGATGGGTTTTCCCACACCCTACTGTTCCCGTCTCTGTTTCAAGGCTCTCTACAGCCAGCTTCAACACTCTTCTAAGTAGGAGAATAGTAAGAGCCAGCATGAATGCCGGTGCTTGCCTTTACAAGGTCTGGTGGGGCATAAACATAGGCCAACAGTTTTAACTAATCCGATTAAAAGGAGCAGCCCCAATACAGCTGGCATGTAGCCACCACCTGTCGTGGTTTAACCCCAGCTGGCAACCCAGCCACTCACTCACTCCCGCCCCCGGTGGGATGGTGGAGAGAATCGGAAGGGTAAAAGAGAGAAAACTCATGGGTTGAGAGAAAGACAGTTTAATAAGTAAAGCAAAAGCCAAGCACACAAGCAAAGCAAAACAAGGAATTCATTCACTCCTTCCCGTGGGCAGGCAGGTGTGCAGCCATCTCCAGGAAAGCAGGGCTCCATCATGCGTAATGGTTACTTGAGAAGACAAACGCCATCACTCTGAACGCCCCCCCCCCCCCTCCTTCTTCCCCCAGCTTTATATGCTGAGCATGATGTCATATGGCGTGGAATATCCCTTTGGTAAGTTGGGGTCAGCTGTCCTGGCTGTGTCCCCTCCCAACTTCTTGTGTACCTCCAGCCTACTCGCTGGTGGGTTGGTGTAAGAAGCACAAAAAGCCTACATACGTAAGCACTGCTCAGCAGTATCTAAAACATCCCTGTATTATCAACACTGTTTCCAGCACAAATTCAAAACATAGCCCCATACTAGCTACTATGGAGAAAATTAACTCTATCCCAGCCAAAACCAGCACACCACCTATTAAAGGAAGCCGGGGGGGGGGGGAGGGAGAAAGAGAGAGAGTGTAATTTTATTCTGCATTAAGAAGTCATAATTGGAAAAAAAAATACTCTGAAGCTGTTCTCAGGACCTGATGAAGTAGTTCTAGATTTCTAAGAGTCACTGCTAAACAGCAATTATCCACAGCCCAGAGGCATCACATGGGGAAGCAGAAGTTTCAGTGTCTTCCTACCAGCAACCTGGTAAGAAGACATTCTTAGCCTACAATTGGTGAGGCCATGAACCTCTACAATATACTTGGAAAGATGAAATGTGGGTCTGCAGACAGTCAGAAAACCCTTCGTTCCATCACCTACTTGTTCTCTTACAACACTGAAGGTCCCAAGTTGAATAATTCTCACATCCTGAAAATAGGAAATCATGACTCGTCTGTTTGATGGACAAAAACTGATGACTTGTTGGAGCACAGGGATGGTGCTCTGGGCCCTGTCCACTCCTGACCTATGAAGGGCCAAGACACTCTGGAGAAGCCATGGAGAAGCTTTGGAGAAGTTCTTTTGAAGAACATTACAGATGTTTTCCTCCTCCTCTTCTTCACCCTCTCAAAAATGCATGTAAAACCAGAAAAATCATCCCTCAAATATATAAGATCATAAGAAGGGTTTCCAAGAATGAAGGTAACCTCAGAAAAATGCACCGAGCTCAGTGTTTGATCTTTCCACTCTGACAGGTGGGTCTAGAGAAGGCCCAGAAAGCATCCATCACAACCATCTACTGAAGCTGGATTGGAGTGTTTTCATCTCAATTTAGGGAGAAGCTGGTCCATTGCACATGCTATCTGCAGTGTCCTTCTGAAGGGGTTTTCTTTTGTTTCCTAAGGAGGGGCAGAACAATTGCACACATGACACAGGGGTGTCAGGACTGCTGAAACCATCGAAGTAGGAAGGGAGGGACAGGATGACGACCCACCTTGCTCAGCACCAGCTGCTCTATGTCAAACACTCCTCCCCAGATAGCAAGGGTCTTTGGAAAGCAAGTGAAAGGCACATCATGCTCCAGGTTGGCTGGCTGACAACCATTCAGCACATGCCTAACCAAGAGGACAAATGCAACTGTAATCAAATGTCATCCCCCTCTCCAAACTTGACCTCATCCATGACACGGACTGCAGAGCTGAGCTGGGTAAGGCCTTCAGGCTATAACCTTTAATCTCACTCCAGGAAAGGTCTGGAGCTGAAGCAGAGGCACTGGGACATGGTGATCCTGCCACCTGACAGCCACAAGAACCTCAGGCACGTTAGAATGTAATCACTCTCCTGCTATGACATCACTCATTTGTCATCACATTGCAACGCACTGGTGGTGTAGGCTGTAAGGAGGGCTGTTTCTGAGCAAGGAGTCATGCATAATTAAACTGTGAACTTCAAATGTTTCAGGCCCAAGAGGGTACATCCCACCACTGAGATGGCCTGCCTCTGGGGATGCTTGGTGCTAACCCACATGCAGAGGAGGAACTCAGGGCTCATCAGAGGTGACAGAATCTCTCAATCATCCAGGTGGGAAGGGACCTTGAGTGGTCTCCAGCCCAACCTCCTGCTCACATTAGGATCAACACCGAAGCCACCCCAAGCTTCTCAGGGCTTTTGTCCAACAGAGTCCTAAAACCCTTGAAGAACAGAGAGTCTATAACCTCTCCAGACCTGGTCAAATGCTTTGTTATCCTTAATGACTTCACATCCAGTCTAACCTGCACTTGTTTGATGACCATCTGTCATACACCGTATAGTACCAAAAGAAGGGGGGGAAAACGACCACTACTCAGACTCCACAGTCAGGTGGGTACTATATGGTGACAGTTTATTATGAGAGCCAGAATCCTTAAGCAAGCATACAGGTTCACGAAATAGTAACACATAACACAACACAACTACACACACAGGGAGGGTAATACGACCTGTCAATAAGGATGAAGCCAGTGATTACAGACGGTTCAGGGATCTCAGTCCAGCTGAGAGGGAGCTCTGAAGAGCCTCCTCCAGTCCGCGCCCTTTATGCTTTTGTTGCTGCATGGTCTCGGTAGATAAGCCCTTGGTTGGGTCTTATCTTTTACTCAAATGCGCCATCTTTTCCCCTTCCCTCTTATTTTAACAACGAGGAGCCGTAGCTGCTATCTCATTAAACTAAGTGCTCAGTATCACAAGTTGGTTTTACTTTTAACTTTATGCAGGCAAGATTCTCCTTTTACTTCCCTGCCTTAGGTTTTCTCTCTCAGTGCATTCAAATGTCTTTCAGAGCCTGGGTCTTTAGGCCCTTGACATAAGTTTAGGCCTCAGAACTGCGAGAGGTGTGGCAGTGGTGGACTTATCAAGGATGACAGTGTCCAAACAGGCGAGAGCTATGGGGCTTTCACTCCATCCTGTCCCGTTTCTGCACAGTCATTGCTCCCTTGTGTCCAGTTACATGGGAGCATGGGCATAAGTTTCACTAAGATTTGCGAAAGGTGTGGCAGAGGCAGATTTCTCAAGTGAGGACATACTCAAGGATGACAATGTCCAAACAGGCGAGAACTATGGGGCCTTCACTCCATCCTGTCTCCCGTTTCTGCACAGTAATTGCTCCCTTGTGTCCAGCTACATGGGGGCATGGGCATCACACCATCATCTCTTATTCTCCATGAATCTTGTAAAGGCTGCTATCCTTTTGCCCCAGTGGAAAGTGAATGTGCAGCATCAACACTGGGTCAGGATCCCACGTGTATGTGAAGTACATGTCTGTATTCATGTTACAGGAACAATGTATAGTCTGGGGAGAGGTGTCTGTGTGCCATGGTCACACGTGCAGGTGTGTTATGTGTTATTGTACGTGCCCTGGGCATCCTGGTGGACACCAAGTTGACCACGAGCCAGCAGCGTGCCCTTGTGGCAAAGGTGGCTGAGGATATCCTGGGCTGCATTAGGAGTGCTGGTTGGGGGAGGTGATCCTTCTTCTCAGCACTGGTGAGGCCCCACCTGGAGTGCTGTGTCCAGTGCTGGGCTCCCCAGTACAAAAGAGATGTAGAGAGTCCAGCGAAGGGCCACAGAGATGATGAAGGCATTGGAGCATCTCTCCTATGAGGAAAGGCTGAGAGAGCTGGGACTGTTCAGCCTGGAGAAAAGAAGGCTGAGGGATGTCATCAATGTATATAAATTCCTAAAGAGAGGATGCAGAGAAGATGGAGCCAGGCTCTTCTCAGTGGTGCCCAGTGGCAGGACCAGAGGCAAGGGGCGCAAAATGGAACACAGGAGGTTCCCTCTGAACATGACGAAACACTTTCTCACTGTGAGGGTGACCGAGCACTGGCACAGGTTGCCCAGGGAGGTGGTGGAGTCTCCATCCTTGGAGATATTTAAAACCTGACTAGGCATGGTCATGGGCAACCAGCTCTGGGTGGCCCTGCTTGAACAGGGGGGTTGGACGAGATGATCTCCAGAGGTCCCTCCCCACCTCAGCCATGCTGTGATCCTATCATCCTGTGGTTCTGTGATATCTCCTTGGTGTGTCCTTGTCTTGTGACAGTCATCCTTGGCACGTGACCAATGCCCTTGGTACATCACATGGTGGTGTTGGGCACCCACATGTCACAGAGTGTCTTTGGTCCCACAGGGTGGCTCTGGGCCCCATGGAGCAGGTGATGGTGCTGGGACCAGCATGTGGTGGTTTCCTTGGCATGCTCTGGGCCCCTCCTGTGCAGGGCAGTGCCCCCAGCGTCACCCATGGCCTTGACGCGCTCTCACCCTGTCGCAGGGTGGTGCCGGGCCCCGAGGAGTAGCTGACGGCCCTGTCCCTCTTGGCAGGGCACCCCAAGCATCCCCATGCCCGCTGCAGCCTCTGCCTCCACCTCGGCCCTGACTTCTGCACAAACATCATCACCATCAAGATGGCCAACCACACCCAACTCCAGCTGGCCTACAACTGGCAGGTGGGGCTTTGGGGACAGAGTGTGAGCCTTGGGGGCAGTGCTAGGGCTGGGGACAGGGACAGCTTTGGGGCAGGTACCCCAGGGCAGGACTTGGGCCATGGTCGAGCTGGAGGTGTGGCCTGGGACTTGGGGGGGGGGGGGGGGGGGGGGGGAGTCAGGAAGTATGGGCAGGGCTAGGCAAGAGGGTGGGGCACTGTGGGGGCAGGGCCTCTAGGGAGGGCGTGGTCTACAGGCCAGGAGGCAGGGCTTGCCAGCCAGGTGAAGCTAGATGCCAAATGGCCTTGGGGTGGATATGGGCTAGGGCAGGGTTCTGGCAGTGGGCAGGACCAGGGTGGGAGCAGCCCAGGGTGGGCAAGGCCTGAGAGCAGACCCCCCGGAAGGCACTTCGAGGTGCCGGAGGACCCCAAGGCCCTGGGGTGCCTCTTCAGCATCCTGGACTTCGTGGGCAACACCTGCAAGGCCCTGACCCCTCACATGCACAGTGCTGTGGCAGCCATCACCTTCAATGACTTCTGTGTCTCCTTGGTTGCCCCCATCTCCCCCCACTGCAGCCCCTCGGTTGCTAATGAGTGCCCCCACTTTCATCTGCCTCACCCACATCCCCCACTGGTGCCCTGGGTCATCCCATGCCCCCCTCCATGTCACCCTGTGTCTCCCTGGTTCCCTGATGTCCCCTTGAGTCCCTGATGTCCCCAAGTGTCATGGATATCCCTGATGTCCCAAGAACTCAAAGAGGTTGATCTGCTCAGGTATGTTTGGCTTTGATGAAGCCCTACATGTTCCCCGATATCCCCCCCGCGTCCCAATGCCCCAACATCCTTGAGGTCTCCAGGTGACCCCAATGTTCCCAAGTGTCTCACATGACATGTCCCCAGAACTCAAATCATCTCATCTGCTCAGCCACGTTTGGCTTCGATGAGGGTGGGTGGCTGTGGGAACAGCTCCACTTTCCCCCAAACAGGCTGTGGTGACGAGCATCGACATCCAGAGCATGGAGCCCATGGACCAGAGCATCCGCAATGCCCTCCAGCACAGTGTCCAGCTGGCCATCGAGATCGCCACCAACTCCCAGGAGGCTGCCGCCAGGTCCACATGTCACCTCATGTCCCACCAGGTTCCTCCTATGTCCCACCAGGTCCCTCCTGTGTCCCTCCAACGCACCTTCCAGCTGGAGATCAAGATCAGCACTATCTTCCAGGAGGCCACCGCCAGGTCTCTGTGCCCCTTGCGTGCCCAATGTCCCTCCATGTCCCCATGCCCCTTATGCCCCCCCCATCCTCCAATGTTTCCTTATCTCTACCTATATGCACCATGTTGCCATATCCCCCCATATCCCTAAATGTCCCCTACATCCCCATGTCTCCCATACCAACCATGTCCCCTGTATCCCCCATATCCTCAACATGCCCAGTTTCCCCCCAGTGTCTCTGACATGCCCCACATTGCTGGTGTCTCCCTGCACCCCCAACATCCCACATGTCCCCCATGCCACCCCACCCCTTGGTCCCTGTCCCCAGGCACAAGGCAGAGCAGCTGGCACAGGAGCCCCAGGGACACCTAGAGCAGCAGTGCCTCCTTGACCAGGCAAAGGCTGAGCAGGCATTGCCCCACAGACCCCACCACAATGCATGGGCTGGCTCCAGGCGCTGCGCTCGTTAGGAAGGGGTTAAGTAAGTAGGCAGGGCATGGCATGATCAACCAGCAAGCTATTTTCGTATGACAGACCCTTTTTATGCCTCCATTTTCCCCTACTTGTTCCTCCCTAAACCCCCTAGATCCTTTGCTTTGGTTCCTCCACAAAGCATCTTGTGCAATGCCAAGACGTCCTGCTAGGAGACTTCAGCCACCCCGCCATCTGCTGGAAAAGTAGCACGGTGAGCTGTAGGCAATCCAGAAGACTCCTGGAGTACATGGAGGATAACTTCTTAAGACAGGTAGTAGACAGACCTACCAGAGGGGATGCAATACTGGACCTTTTGGTCACCAATGCAAGTGAGCTAACTGGTGACGTCAGGATGGAGGCAGCCTGGGCTGCAGTGATCATGCACTGGTGGAGCTTGCAGTCCTGAGGGATATGGATCAGGCGAGGAGTAAAGTCAGGACCCTGAATTTTAGGAAAGCAAACTTCCAGCTCTTCGAGGAGTTAGTCAATAGGACCCCCCGGGAAACTGCCCTCAGGGAAAGGGAGCAGAACAGAGCTGGCAGATCTTTAAGGATGTTTTCCATAGAACACAAGAGCTCTCGATCCCCAGGTGTAAGAAATCAGGAAAGGAAGGCAAGAGACTGGCATGGATGAGTTGAGACCTGCTGGTCAAAATAAAGGGCAAGAAGGAAATGCACAGGCAGGGGAAGCAGGGACAGGTATCCTGGGAAGAGTATAGGAATGGTTGTGTAGGGATGGGGTCAGGAAGGCCAAGGTGCGCCTGGAGCTGAACTTGGCAAGGGACACAAAGAATAACAAGAAGGGCTTCTATAGGTATGTCAGCCAGAAAAGGAAGGTCAAAGAAAGTGTACGCCCCCGATGAACACAACTGGCAAACTGGTAACAATGGACAAGGAGAAGGCTGAGGTACTCAAGAGCATTTCTGGCCTCAGTCTTCACTGGCAACCTCTCTTCCCACATCTCTTGAGCGGATGGACCTCAAGGCAGGGACTGGGGGAGCAAAGTCCCTCCCACTGTAAGAGAAGATCAGGTTCATGACCACCTGAGGAACCTGAACGTGCATAAGTCTATGGGACCCGATGAGATGCATCCCAGAGTCCTGAGGGAATTGGCTGAGGTACTTGCCAGGCCACTCTCCATAATATTTGAAAAGTCGTGGCAGTCAGGTGAAGTCCCCGGTGACTGGAAAAGGGAAACACTGCACCCATTTTTCAAAAGGGTAGAAAGGAGGACCCTGGGAACTACCAACCTGTCAGCCTCACCTCTGTGCCTGGGAAGATGATGGAACAGATCCTCCTGGAAGCTATGCTAAGGCACTTGGAGGACGGGGAGGTGATGTGACACAGCCAGCATGGCTTCACCAAGGGCAAGTCCTGCCTGACCAACCTAGTGGCCTTCTATAGCGGAGTGACTACATCAGTGGACAAGGGAAGAGCTACAGATGTCATCTATCTGGACTTCTGTAAGGCCTTTGACACAGTCCCCCACAACATCCTTCTCTCTAAACTGGAGAGGTATGGATTTGATGGGTGGACTGTTTAGTGGATGAGGAATTAGTTGGATGGTTGCATCCAGAGGGTAGTGGTCAACAGCTCAATGTCTGGATGGAGACTGGTGATGAGTGGCGTTCCGCAGGGGTCTGTGTTGGGACCGGTACAGTTTAATATCTTCATCAATGACACAGATGGTGGGATTGAGTGCACCCTCAGCAAGTTTGCAGATGACACCAAGCTGAGTGGTGCAGTCGACACGCCAGAGGGATGGGATGCCATCCAGAGGGACCTGGACAAGCTCGAGAAGTGGGCTTGTGAGGTTGACCACATGTGGTTCAACAAGGCCAAGTGCAAGATCCTGCCCCAGGGTCGGGGCAACCCCTGGTATCAATACAGGCTGGGGGATGAAGGGATTGAGAGCAGCCCTGCTGAGAAGGACTTGGGGGTACTGGTGGATGAAAAGCTGGACATGAGCCAGCAATGTGCGCTCACAGCCCAGAAGGCCAACCGTATCCTGGGCTGCATCAAAAGCAGCGTGGCCAGCACGTCGAGGGAGGTGATGCTGCCCCTCTACTCTGGTGAGACCCCACCTGGAGTACTGCATCCAGCTCTGGAGCCCTCAGCAGAAGACAGACATGGACCTGTTGGAGCGGGTCCAGAAGAGGGCCACAAAAACGATCAGGGGGATGGAACACCTCTCCTATGAAGAACGGCTGAGAGAGTTGGGGTTGTTCAGCCTGGAGAAGAGAAGGCTCCAGGGAGACCTTATTGCAGCCTGTCAGTACTTAAAGGGGGCTTATAAAAAAGATGGGGACAGACTTTTTAGCAGGGCCTTACAGGACAAGGGGTAATGGTTTTAAACTAAAAGAGTGTAAATTTAGACTAGATATAAGGAAGAAATTTTTTACGCTGAGGGTGGTGAGGCACTGTCTCAGGTTGCCCAGAGGGGTGGTGGATGCCCCATCCCTGGAAACATTCAAAGTCAGGTTGGATGGGGCTCTGAGCAACCTGATCTAGTTGAAGATGTCCCTGCTCATTGCAGGGGGGTTGGACTAGATGACCTTTAAGGTCCCTTCCAACCCAAACCTACGATTCTATGATTCTCCACCTCCAGCTTTTGTATAAAAATTACACAATGTAATTATAGAACGGTAATGTTTAACTAATATATTACAATAGTAAGAAGTCTGGAAAAAGTTCCCAAAAGATCAGGCAGAGCACTACTGTTTTCTTTAAAAAAAACCCCACAGAGTACTCAGACTGCTTTCTGCAGGCTGGATACAGCCTTTAGGACAATTCTGCATCCAGCCTATGGTTTGATCCTGTATATTCCTCTTACCCTAAGGCTTACAGAGAGCAAGCCACAGACCAAATGAATTCTCTAGCAGAAACAGGTTAACCCTGATCATGAATGTTCCTGGCAGTCCCACGTACATCTACCACTAGGTTTATTTACAATGTGTTATGTAATACATAGGCATTGACAAATCCCTCTATTTTCCCTGGGAAATAACGTTTGTGGTGCTTCTGGCCACATTTCAGGTGGTCCCTAGGAAAGTACAAATTCCAGGAAACTACAGTATCAACTGAAGCCTGCTCATCTTCAGTATCACCTTCTCCTGACAAAAACGTGCCCCAAAAGACAACAACAAAACCAAAAGAACACACCAACAGGGATGTACCTGTCCAAGAATACTGCAAGACACATGTAATATTGCCAGAAAAATTTTGAACCACTGTGCAGGCAAAGAGGTTACCATTTACAGCATTTTGAGGAGTATGTGAATACGCACAACAAATCTATCCCTGCCAGGAAATGCCAACTGCGAACACAAAAAGGAATGTACAACCCCAACAGAAAATATCATTGTATCTTTTTTCCTTAAAAAGCAAATCTGAACATGTGACTGGTAATTGTGATCAAAGGAAGATGTGACATGACCCTCCAAACATTCTGGATGTGTAGGTGGGACTAAACGATGTTTGTGAATTAAAAACATGCATGCTTATTAAGACAGGCAGTTTAAGTTTACCACCAAATCTCTACATCACCATTTGCTGACACTGTTCAACTTTGGGTATCCAGAGCTGCACTGAGTTAACGTGAAAGCACCTCCTAGTAACATCCAGCTAAGAACTATGCCTCCCTAACGCATAAATAGAAGAAAATGCAAACTGTGCCCCGTTCTCCTTATGCTGGGTTAGAATCTGTGACAGGAATTTGATTCCACAGTTTGGAAAAGCTCCAAGTTCGCAGCCTAAGGAAACTGGAGTTTCCTGGGTCTCAGAGTAATTCTAGAGCTAAAGTGGTAATAGACATCAACTTTAGATCAGATAATACATGCCAACACTCATCACTGACCCAAGAAGGCAACCTCCTTCTGTCCTACCCAAGGGTTTCAAATCCAAAACACTTTCTTCCTAAAACAGGACGCTAGCTTATTTATTTGTAGCACCATTAATACATACCTTGAGATTGGACTAGAGATACATTACACAAGCAATCAAGCAACTGTTTGGAGGCACTGGAGCCTTTTGGGTAATGTTTTCCACCACTGTTAGCATAAGAAGAAAAATTAAAAAGACAGAACAGATGCTGAGAAATTTAATGTACAGTAGAGATAGCTACGGTGAACAAGTAAGATCGAGACGTAAGTCCTTTTTCTCAGCAGGAAAGTAGGCACCAATTAAATAAATAAAATGCTCAACAGACTGGTATAATTTGCAAGTTATACAGATTAAAAAAGAAGAGATGTGAGGAACAGCCGAAGTACTGACTACAACATTTCTTTTGTATAGTACTAAAGTGTAAACACACTACACGTATAAAAAGTATATGTATTAAATAAAAGTATAGTTCATACAATCATTACATAATTATTTAAATATATTTTAATATACGGTAATATGTATTTCTGTGTGTATAAATATCTATAAAATCCAAACCTTTACTCTTCCTCTGGCCATACGCATCTTTCACCTCAATGTACACCAAGAAGTATTCGTAAAATAAAAAAAGTGATTATCTATAAAATTCCATTAAAGCCTGTAGCTAAGAAATATTCTGAGAAGACTGCTACAAAATTCATGAAGAATGCAGACATCACCAGTTGATGATCATCATTAAAAGCACAATGTTCCCACATCTGACAATTTTTTTAGAAGACGAATCCTAAAGTTTTGCCTGTTACATTATTTTTTTTTCAATAACGTACTGAAATAGTTTTTGCCATTGGCATCTAACAGCACCCAGTTCCTAAGTCTGCAATCATCAAAATCATTAACTAAAAGTGGTTGTTTCAACAACTACGCTGTTACATTTACCTGGACGTGCTAAGGGTCAACAGAAGATGAGGATCGTGACCTCTGCTGGCACTTATTCCACCACATTCATCCTGACATAGTTTGATGAATGCCAGAATTTGTCTGTCTTCATTCGGTGCAGCCGTCCCACGAGATCTGCTGCTGTCTGCCCCCAGGAAACACTGTTCATCCTCAAAAACTCCCGATAGACTGCGCCCCTAAGCAGGGCATTATTTTAGTCCTTAATCAGATGAGCACAGCATCAAAATAGAGCAAGGAAAATGCCTTAGTTAACACTTACAAAGTTTGCAGTGCATCAAATGTTTTCCAACCTATTAACAACTTAGGATGTATGAACCACTCATAAATATGACCTGCATTACGCATACCTGTACATACACATGTATACATACAGGCACATGTGCGTGTATACACCTACACTACTACATTTCCCTCCTCCCCTCTATTTTCTAGTCTGAAAGTATCAAGCTCAATGTCAAGTTAAACACACGCAAGTAGTAAGGCACCAATCCACTTCAGATCAGTTATTTCCTTGTCATCCAAACTAACACTCAAATCCCCATGAGTCTCAAAAATTACAATTCTAACATTCAATGAAACCTACTGTCAAATGCCAAAGCTGCCAAAATTGGAAGCTGCACTAGGAAGGGAATTCTCATATGCGTGTATCTCTCACTCTCTCTCCTATTGTTTAACCTATGCTACCTGTAAGCATTATTTTCTTGATGCAGTACTTTAACCTGTGCATTTTCAGCACAGCAACAACCATAAGCAATAGTGCCTTCAATTCTTTTGTGGACACTAAACATAACTGCAACTTTTTTTTTCCCCTGTCCTCGTTTTGGCTGGAATAGAGTTAATTTTCTTCCTAGTAGCTGGTACAGTGCTGTGTTTTGGATTTAGGATGAGAAAAATGTTGATAACACACCGATGTTTTAGTTGTGCTACGTAGTGCTTACACTAGTCAAGGACTTTTCAGCTTCCCATGCTCTACTGAGAAAGCTGGAGGTGCACAAGAAGCTGGGAGGGGGCACAGCCAGGACAGCTGACCCAAACTGGCCAAAGGGATATTCCATACCATGTGACGTCATGCTCAGTACATAAACTGGGGAAAGCTGGCCGGGGGGGGCCGCTGCTTGGGGACTGGCTGAGCATCAGTCGGCGGGTGGTGAGCAACTGCGTTGTGCATCACTTGCTTTGTATATTATTCTTATTTTTATTAGGATTTTATTTTATTTCAATTATTAAACTGTTTTTATCTCAACCCATGAGTTCTCTCACTTTTACTCTTCCAATTCTCTCCCCAATCCCGGGGGGGGGGGGGTGCGCGGTGAGCGAGCAGCTGTGTGGTGCTCAGTTGCCGACTGAGGTTAAACCACAACATCCTCCTCCAGACATAAGCAGTTATTGACATTTTCCACATCATGGAACTGGAATCCAATTGTTGGGGGCTATGTCTGGTAACCTAAGCCTCTAAAACCAATGCTGCTAGTTGCTGTGTTTATCAACCCAAGCAAGCGCTGGGCAGTGCTGTGCCTAGATTCAGTAGCGTCCTATCAAGGAAGCCACATGGAAATACACCTACAGCCTCCTTGCAGATAAAGGAGCAACAAGTAGTTCACTTCCCAGGTCTCAGAATAATTCTAGAGCTAAACCCACCATCTTCAGATTTATGCTCAGATAATACATGCCAACACCCATCACAGACCCAGGGGAACTAACAAAGCAGCTCCCTTTGTACCTCACGGGGGACAGCAGGGCAAGAGAGGTGCAGCTAGGGAGCACGCACCCAACCCCTAACTCTCAACATGGGAGTGAAGCTTGTTAACTCTTCATAAAAGGACAGCTGCGCTGAAATAAGTCGAAACTTACACAGTCGCCTTTCAATGTCCCATACGAAGCTATACAGACCACGTGTTTCTCCAAAACTAACGTGCTCGGGGCATCAGGTTTTCTTATCGCGTCCTGTCGCGGTGTCACCTTTAAAACGCACCAAAAAAAAAAAGTCAGTTGTGGCGCCCGCTCGGCGGGCTTCCGCGCCCGGGGGTAATTCGGGCAGCTCGGCAGCAGTAAGTGCCCGTTCGGACGCAGACCTTTCTCCGTTCACTCTGACCGCGGGGC
Organism: Aptenodytes patagonicus; assembly: GCF_965638725.1. Taxonomy (NCBI): domain Eukaryota; kingdom Metazoa; phylum Chordata; class Aves; order Sphenisciformes; family Spheniscidae; genus Aptenodytes; species Aptenodytes patagonicus. Next base: position 6,482,172 of record NC_134972.1, read on the forward strand.
ACGTTCCCGCCTCGCTTCCCGGCCCGGCCGAACCCTCCCCGGGGAAAGGGCGCGAAGGAAACGCCCCCGCCGCGGCTGAGGCGAACCACCACCTCGCCGCTGACCGCCCCGACCAGCGGGACACCGAGATCCCGCCGAGGGATCCAGGGCCCCCACGGACTTCCCGCCCCCGGGACCTCCCGCCGCCAGGCCCGGCCCGGCCGTGCTCAGCCGCACTGCCAGGTCCCACCGCACCGCTAAGAAGGAGCGAGGGGAGCCGAAGCCCCCACGCCGCCCCACGGCTGCGGAGGCCGGCGGCCCCGGGTCGGACCCCTTCCCCACCACGCGGCAGCAACACCCGCTCCCGCCGCCGCCCGCGCCGGAAGGAGCGTCCCGCCGCGGGGCGGGGCAAGAGGCAGCTCCCGGCAGGGCCCCGCTATAGCTGCCCGCGCCATTCGCCTGACCCGCGCCGTTGGACCAAGGCAGGACCCGGCGGTCAGGCGGGACGCCCTGCGGCAGGGAAGGACCCCGCCCGGAAGCGGGGTCTCCACACCGGCCGCCGCGGCTTTGTAGAGAAGCCGGTCCTAGAGCTCAGCCCCGGGGCAGGTGAGGGTGACTGCGCTTCCCCTCAGAAATAGAACCCTTTCCTTCCTAATTAAAACTGATCAGTCTGATTGCGCTGTTAATTACTAACGTTGGACTCTGGCAGATGTGGGCCGTGCCGGGCGGGAACACTGTTTTGAGGCTATGCAAGAAAAATCATGTTTAATGTTGGCTGGCATAGAGCAATTGAAAATGAGGTCTATTTTTTGATTTGTTTTTTCGGGGGTGTGTGTATTTTTGGGGGGAAGGGGTCCAGGGGAGGGGTTTGAGGAGTTATGGGGGTGCGTTGGGTGTTTTGATGGGTTTTGATGGGGGGGGGGGGTAAATACAGCAAATACTTGTCCAGCATGTCACAGTATTGACCTTCCCGCGGCTAAATAAGATGGCTGTTTACAGCCATTAAGCACTCCATTAAGCAATGCAAACTTCATACCTGGTGACAGGACTTGTACTGTCTAGCGCTACATTCAGAGGGTGGGTGACAGGGACCGTAGTGAAGCAAGGGCGTTTCGGTGAGTAGTTGCAAATGAATTCACAGGAGGGTTGAGGTGGGGAGGGACCTCTGGAGGTCATCTAGTCCACCCCCCCTGCTCAAGCAGGGCCACTCAGAGCCAATGTCCCAGGACCATGTCCACTTGGGTTTTGACTCTCCAAGGATGGAGACACCACAATCTGTCTGGGCAACCTGTGCCAGTGTCTGACCCACCCTCACAGTAAAAACAAGTGTGTCTTCTTGTGTTCAGGTGGGATTTCGTGTGTTTTAATTTGTGCCTATTGCCTCTTGCCGTGTCAGTGGGCGCTACTGAGGAGTGCCTGGCTCCCTCCCCTTCCTTCTATCCCATCAGGTGTTGATGCACATTGATAAGATACCCCTGAGCCTTCAACAGGCTAAACAGTCCCAGCTCTCTCAGCCTCATGCTCCAGACCCTCCATCATCTTTGTGGCCCATCCCCAGACTCTCTCCAGTATGTCCATGCCTCTCTTGTACTGGAGACCCCAGCACTGGACACAGCACGCCAGGTGTGGCCTCACCAGTGCTGAGCGATTTCCCCAAGAAGTCCAGGGAAAGTGCATTCTGCCAGTGCTGAAAGAAGGGCCTATCAAAGTTTAAAAAAAAAAAATTCACAAAAATTCCTCCTTCTCAGGAAATGCAATTAAGTACATACACTGATGGAAAGGAGTAATAGGTTTAAATGTACTGGATTTGAAATAAATGTGATGCTGTAAGCCATTCTTAAGAAAAAGCTACACACTTTCACTTGAATCATCCTAATGGAATATTTACTTGCTTAAGAAGTGTAGTAGTGAAAGAGGCCATGCTCTCTGAAGCTGATATTCTGTTACTGCTGGATAGTATCTAAATCCTTAAAAGCGACACACATGCAGACAACAGCGACGCAGGCCTTGGTGTTGCTGAGCCGGAAGGGCTGTTCAGCTGCTGTGGGCTGTAGCGTAGTGAGAACTGCAGTACAGCTGTAACATACTTCAGACACTGGACAACTTACCTGAAATACAATTTAAATGATTTGACAAACAAAGTGCATAAAAGCAACCACACCTGTCTGCTTAAAAATAGTTTTTTATTAGAATGCAGCAATGCCTGTCAGAAATAACATTTTGATCATCTAATTTTACAGCGAAAAAACATTGTGTTGTGAGGTTCTCATTTTTTGCCCTTGGACTTTTGGGGTAATATCCAAGTTTAGAACAACATTGTTATAACTGAAAATAAGGCACAGTTTCCTACAGGTTATTTTGCATGGGATCAGTTAAAATGAAACCATGTTTAAAACTGAATGATCATACTTTTTTTTCCTCACTATGATAAAAACACATACCTGTATTTCTCAAGAGCTGTACTTAACATTCCATCCATAAAGAAGAAGTCTTCCTTAAGGCACAAGAAAACAAGTATTTTCTTCATAAATGTTACAGGTTCCTTTGAGGCATAGAGATAAATGCATTGAATGACAATTTCTGTCTTTGCTAGATTCAGGTGAATAAGATGGTTAAGTCACTGAAAAGAAGCCCTATGAAAACAAAAACTAGCTTTTGTTCATACTGACTCATGAATGTGTGTAAAATATAGATAATCTGCAAGTAATAATCTGGCCACCGTTTGAGAAAACTAATACCAATCTGTGTTGTAATTTATGAGAATGTATGTTTTTGAAAGGTCCAGAAGTCAGTATGTATTGACTTCCAATTTTTTTAAAAGGTGCAAGTTTCTAAAGGCCACAAAACCACAGTGTTAGCATATTTATTTTAGCAAGTGGTGACCTAGAGACCATGTGCTGCAACATGGTATTCCTGAGGAAGCAGAATAGCTTTTTTAAATTTCCCTGAGATCTATTAATTTGATATCCACCCAAACTCCAGTGATAAAACAGTGGTAGCAAATCTGTATCATTTTAAACAATACAGAAACACCGAAAATCCAATTCCTTGTTACATGCTGAATGTCCTCACAGACAAAAAGAAAAAAAATTAAAAAATCAGAATTTCATTCACTTTTTTGATCATATATATTTTACAAGGAAGGTTTTTACCTCTTCTCCCACCAAAAGCCAAAGATTTGAGTGACAGAGAGTGAGTGGGGAAAGACGACAACCAATCACTTCGAAATTCAGAAATGTTTAGAAAACCGGTTTTCTGAAAAAAGTTTTTTCTGAAAAAAAAGTTTTTTAGTCAGAAGGAATGAAGTGAGGGAATGGACGGGGAGTACAGAAGTAGTGCTTAATCGTGTACACAATAAAAAGATTTGGAAGGAAAAAGAGTTTTTCCATGCCTTTCTAATTGTATTGAGAAATGCACTAAAATCCTCTTCCATGAGAACACAGAACTCTACAGCAGTGGCCAGACATGCTTGATACATTTCTTTAAGCCTTATATTTGCCAACATGTTCACGAGCTATGATCATCCTTTGAATTGGAGCAGTTCCCTCATAAACCTGAAAAGAAGAATTGCAATAATGTTAGCTGATAATTTTTTAAAATATTTCAACAGATCTTTCTACACTTGTAAACCTTCACAGCACTAATCCAGTGTGGATTAGGATGTGCAGAAAGGCAGAGTAAACTGAAAAAATTCCAGTGTGACTTGAGTAACTACAGTGGGCTAAATGCAATAAACCACATACAAGATATTGAGAGACAGTCTTGTTCTCTCATATGCTGTCATCAAAACTCGGTAAGGTTCTCATGAAATTAACAGACACAGTGGGTGAAGAAGGATGGGGAAAATGTCTTATCTGCAGAAGGAAATACATAATTTAGGTTTTACAAAGTAGATTTTGAAACGGTGGGTGGAGGGGAGGAGGTGACCTGTGCTGAAAGTGGTGTATTTTCTTTGACTAGCCTTTCAAGGCCATAGCAAATGCTCCCTTTCATCCATTTATTCCCACTGCTCCTTCTTAACTAGTATTCTCTTCAACACAGTATTTCTTTTTTTATTTCTTTTTTTTTAACCATGTATTCTTGCATTTTCCTCTAGAAACATTCTGCATCCTCCCTCTGCTCCATTTGGCTTGCTGGCAGCAAAGCCAGAGATACACAACAAAACACGGATGTAGGTCTAATGCAGAAAGAAGGCCATATACTCCACAGGTACAGTGCAATGTGATTCAAGGGCAACATAGTTTAGGGGTTTAAGCGTTTCACCTCCCAGTTCTGAACCTACTTTGGCAAATTGCTCAAAGGCATGCAAATGAGGACACCAGGGGAGGTTTAGATTGGATGTAAGGAAAAATTTCTTTACTGAAAGAGTGGTGAAACATTGGAACAGGCTGCCCAGGGAAGTGGTGGAGTCCCCATCCCTGGAGGTACTTAAAAGACATGTAGATGAGGCGCTTAGGGACATGGTTTAGTGGGTGGTGGTGTTGGGTCAACGGTTGGACTCAATGATCTTAGAGGTCTTTTCCAACCTCAATGATTCTATGATTCTATGATTCTAAATTCACTTTCTCTGTAGTCATAAAATAGCGATAATCTTCCCAAGAACCTTACAGAACTTTTCAAAAATAAAGACGCTATAAGCTGTGGTCACATTAGTTTTTTGGTTCAGTGGAAATGGTTCATTCTCAAAGTGAATTCTCTGACTGCTGCTTACCCTGTATCTAAATTACTTGCTGATGAGGACAGCCATGAAACTCAAGTGTAAAAACATCAAAATCCATAGTCTTCTTAAGTAACCACGAGAAATGTTTTGGTTTATAAGCTAATGGGAGTACTTTCAAGCATCATTGACAATTAAGGGAAGTTTTCTGAATTTGAGAAACTAAGTTAGAGTTTCTATCATAGCAACGTAGATTTGTAGCCAGACAGAAACCCATAGCAAAGCGTGGACATAGAAGAATGTTACCAGTAAACACAATAGCAGAACTGTGTCATACTGAGAAATATCAAATATATGAAAGAAAAGAACAGGTGGAAAACAAAGTGTCTGTACATGAAACAGATGGCCAAAAGCATATACCATCTGGAACTGGGCAGGAATATAGGGAAGCGTAATCAAGAGACATGGATGAAATAATCGTAAAGACAAAAGCCTTTCCTGTATTCTTTTGGGGATGAAGGGAAGCAGAAAAAACACCAAAAATTTAATACTAAATCTGATTAATTTGAACAATTTAAAAAAAAAAGTCATCTACCTAGTCATGCATTTGTGATGGATCAGTGTAATGGAAAGTCTAAATAACTGGGATGCTGTAAAATCAGTCTCAACTTTCAAATAAACTTCTAACCCTCCCAACCTCTTTCTCTAGAAAAGCACGCAACCTGACAGGAAGAAAGCCCAATCATAACAAAGTTCAGTTACTCATTCATTTCCTTACTTGCAGGAGTACAGTTAGGACTAAGAACCTTTAGATTCCAAACCAGTAGTTTTCTATCCTTAGATAGAGAAAAATTCTTGGCTAGTGAGGGTAGTTGTAATTTTAAAGTCGGCTGTAACAGAAATTTCAACTACCTAGAATCGTAAGAATAATAGCTGTTACAACTAACATTGCAGATCATGGTCCACATGCATTTCTTGACATCATCTATTTTGATGTTTTATCTAGTCATTATTAATGTCAGAACCAGGTGGTCCAGATTACTGGTTTTGCTGAACATAATTAAATCATTCTTGCGGAATAAAGAACTGTAGTATAGTATATGCTAAGAGAAGAATTACAACATGGAACCCTTTCTTGGTAATAATACTGCAGAAAAAGATCTGGGGATTATGGGTGACTATGGGCTAAACATGAGTAAATATGAGTATGTTTTGTTCTTTTTGGGGGAAAAAAAAAGCTAATCACTCCAGGTTGTGCCACAATTCTGTTAATACTACATATGCAAGATAATTAATCCATGATACTCAGTGCTGATGATATCTCAACTGAAGTAATCTGCCCAGTTTATGATACCAAAGTTTCAGACAGAAGGATTAGAGCACAGCAAGAAGTGATGAAGAGAACAGCATTATACATAAACTTACAGAATACCAAAGCAAGCATTGGTATTTTGATCAGTGTTTTCTACAGTGCTTTTTTCTAAGAGTTCAAAAGCTTCAAAATGAAGAGTCCACAAATTTCAAAGAATTACCACATCAGAAAAACAAAACCACACCACTAAATTTATTTCTCTTGTGTAGGTTAAGTTGTTGATCTAATGCAAAGAGTTTTGTATGCAGGAATTTGCCTGATTTGAATGCCCTTTCTTTAAATGGCAGGATTACTGCTCTCATCCTTAAAACTTTTTTTGTATGTGTACATCATGATTTCAAATAAGTAGCCATTAGTTTATTTTATATAAAATGTATGCATTACTATAAAGATCACATTCTCTCTTTTACTCACCTGGTAGATTTTGGCATCTCTAATTAGTTTTTCTACAGGATATTCAGTATTAAATCCATTTCCTCCAAAAATCTGCACTGCCTCTGTATCTGCTTGGTTTGCAACATCACCCGTGAATGCCTTTGCAATGAAAGCATAGTAGGTATTCCTGCGACCAGCATCAACTTCCCACGCAGCTCTTTGGTAAGCCATCCTAGCCAGTTCCACGTTCATTGCCATTACCTCTTGTATCAGAGCAGTGCTGACCCATATTCATTTCCTGAAAAGGGAAGTTTACAGAGATGCAACTAAATTGGATTCTTCCAAGGTACAACACATTTTCATTCTTTAGTTTACTCAAAGCGTAAAGTAAGCTTTTTTTTCCCCCCCAAACACTTCAGTTTTATCTAAAAATCACCATATATACAACAAATATTAGTTTTGCATTTACAGACCAGCATGCCCTTAATTTGTCAAAGCTGGGCAGTTTACTTTCTCTGTATGTGAAATCAGTTCTGTAGCTGTAATCGCTTGTTTGTCTTTTTCTAGTTCAACTATATCTTTTGTGATGGGAGAGGAAAAAGTAAAGAACCTAATAGGCAGGCAGTAGTAAAATACAGCTGTACTACAAACAAACAAACAAATAAATAAATGAGATTTTCAAGTTTTCAGATTCCTTTCTTAATGTTCAATGTCTAGTTTTGCCTGCTACTAAAAATAGTACTTTCTTTGTTTTCTTCCCCCCCCTCCCCAAAAGAGAACTAGCACCAGTGTCTCTGAGGCCTATTCCTTGAGCAGGAGTAGCTAAAATTAAAGCACGCTGTATGTTTATGGTTAAAGATGTCCACCTTGCTTCTTACACTTGCAAAGGCATACTACTTCACATTAATTGGCACTTGTCAATTAAATGGTTCTCAAAGATTCTTTTGTAGCTGTACAAAGTTATCTTATTTTAGACCATTATGAATAATTCCTTATATGAATTGATAAAATTATAATTATTAAGTACGTCTTGTGAGTAGTTTCTGTATGTTGTGAAAATGAAAAGGTCATTGTACATGAGCACATGAAAATGTTCAATTGCATAACAGTCTCTTTTCTTTAATGGCAATTTGTTGCATTATTGGTTATAGAAGCGAATAATAATTCGTGGCTTGTCAAGTCAGAGATAACACTTCACCTTTCTTCCAATTTGGATGCCAGAGCTGTTTGCTTCCACAATGAATCCAGTAAAGGCTTTGCTTGCAGGAGCTTTTGGATCTGGATTGGTACGAGCTAGCAAAAAATACCTAGTGTAAAACAAAGACGAGGGGAGTCAGTTTATCCTCACAATTAACAATCAGATACTTTTTTAGCTAATATGTTAAATGTTTTTATGTGTCTTTGTACCATATAATAGATCTATCGATAAGTTAACCCTTTTTTCTTGGCCCTTCCAAAAATAACCTGAGAGGGAGCGTGAGAGAGGAAGTTTCAGTGCATCTCTTACCGCAAAAGTCAAGATTTAATAAAATTACTTCAGATCAACATGCAAAGGTTCTCCTCCTTTTCATTGTAAGTCTTAATATTACCATCAGCTTCACAAATAGTACAAAAGAAACCTATTCACAGCACATACACAAAAATCAATGCTTAGGAAATACAGTATTGCATGCAAAATGTTATCACCTGATTTTAAAGATCTTAACTTTGTTCTTCTAAGTATAAGTTGTAAATAAGTTTTTTTTTCTGTTAGAAATTAAACAGTTGTAAATCACATTTATGGTGTTCAGCAGTATCAAAAGATAGCTGGTAGATTCTCTTTGATGGTTCTGCCTTGAACAAGGAAATAAGTAACAAGAAAATTCAGCTTTATGCATAAATGTAGAAAGTTTTTCCTCTTGAATTAAAAAGAATTTATGTGTTGGGGATGAGCATGATCTTATGTGAAACATGATGAAAGAAGTCTATATTGTAAAGCACCTCCATAGACACCACAGCAAAATCTGGATTCTTTGGCACTTGGAAAATGTCTTCCCTTAAGAAAATAAAATAAAACACCACAATCCTAGAGCTTTTCTATCTTCACTAGAAGTGAGAGATGTTTCCTGTAGAATGAGAACCAACTGATCTCAGTCACCACACCCACAAAGCAAGGTCCCTTGAACATGAGCCTCTCGAGTACTTTGCGAGTTAACTCTTCTGTTGCTGCCCTTCCCTGAAAAGAAAGCGGAATTAATTTTGTTTGATAGCAGCAAAAATTGAGAGGCATTCTTGAATAGAGTTGTCATGTCATCACTCAGTTTCCTTTCTAGGCATTGCACAGCACTGAGACTGCTTTCTTATACCTTGTCCTGATAAACTGGTCACTGATTAAAGTGTAGTAGGGTGAAACATAATGCATGTTCAGCTTTGTAACAGATCTTTAAAGAAAGACTAGTATCTAACTTGAGGGGGAGACACCTCAGTATAGAACAGAATAACAGAGAACGTAATGTGAGTCAAAAGTCAACACACCCATTTACTTTCCCACCATTTGTGAGCCACATCTTCTGGCCATTAATAACATACTCATCTCCTTTCTTCTCAGCCTTAGTTTTTATACAAGCCACATCAGAGCCTGCTCCAGGCCTGTTACACAGTAAGCCTAAAAGAAAATAAAATGCAAAATCTTGAGGAATAAAAGTTCTGTTTTTAAGCAGCCACGAATTATTGCAGAATTATGTGCACCAAACTGATCTGTAAAGGTTTTAAGTGAACTGCGTGGAAAACTCCAAAATACTACATCAAAAACTCAACAACAGTCTGAGCAAGAATCCAAACGTGTGTGTTAATTTTCCTTATAAATCCCTAATAATACTTAAAATTGTTTTTTAATGATAAACAAAACCATTCTGTAACTTTTAATAAGTCATCACTTCCTTATGCTTCACAAACTCTGATATGAAAGCTGAGTATCTTTAAAATCTGAAAATAAGAGCACAGAGTAACATTTTATGAGTGTCGTGGTTTAACCCCAGCCAGCAATTAAGCAGCACACAGCTGTTCGCGTACTCCCTGCCACGGTGGGATGGTGGAGAGAATCGGAAGGGTAAAAGAGAGAAAACTCATGGGATGAGAGAAAGACAGATTAATATGTAAAGCAAAAGCCGCACACACAAGCAAAGCAAGACAAGGAATTCATTCACTGCTTCCCATCGGCAGGCAGGTGTGCAGCCATCTCCAGGAAAGCAGGGCTGCATCATGCGTAATGGTGACTTGGGAAGACAAATGCCATCCCCTGGCGATATTCCAAAATCTTTGCCTTCTGGCCAATCCATGATCACTTCCAGGATTCCTGGCTGACTGGGGTTTCCTATTTGAGCCCGTTGTGTGATCAGTGCGACCCACTTACTCCACATAGCATCAGTTGCATGATCATTGCTCTCTACAACTACCTGAAAGGAGATTGTAGCGAGGTGGGTGTCGGTCTCTTCTCCCAAGTAACTAGCGATAGGACGAGAGGAAATGGCCTCAAGTTGCGCCAGGGGAGGTTTAGATTGGACATGAGGAAAAGTTTCTTTACTGAAAGAGTGGTTAAACATTGGAACAGGCTGCCCAGGGCAGTGGTTGAGTCACCATCCCTGGAGGTATTTAAAGACGAGTAGATGAGGCACTTAGGGACATGGTTTAGTGGGCATGGTGGTGTTGGGTCAACGGTTGGACTCAATGATCTTAGAGGTCTTTTCCAACCTCAATGATTCTATGATTCTATGTGTACAGGGGACCCTCCCTCTGAATATCCGGCCTAGCACCAGAAGTCGGGGTGCCAGGAGGAGCTGTGCTTCAGTGCCGATCACTTCCGAAGCAGCTCGAACCCCTTCATATGCTGCTAATATCTCTTTTTCAGTTGGAGTATAGCGGGCCTCGGATCCTCTGTATCCCCGACTCCAAAACCCCAGGGGTCGACCTCGAGTATCCCTTGGTGCTTTCTGCCACAGGCTCCAGGTAGGACCGTTCTCCCCGGCTGCGGTGTAGAGCACATTTTTTACATCTTGCCCTGCCCGGACTGGCCCCAGGACTACTGCATGAACTATCTCCTCTTTAATTTGTTCAAAAGCTTGTCGTTGCTCAGGGCCCCATTTGAAATCGTTCTTCTTTCGGGTCACTTGATAGAGAGGGTTTACGATCAGACTGTAATTTGGAACATGCATTCTCCAAAAACCCACGACGCCTAAGAAAGCTTGTGTTTCCTTTTTGCTAGGTGGTGGAGACATGGCTGTTATTTTGTTGATCACAGCCATGGGGATCTGACGACGTCCATCTTGCCATTTTATTCCTAAAAAATGGATCTCCTGTGCAGGTCCCTTGACCTTACGTTGTTTTATGGCAAAACCGGCCTTCAGCAGGATTTGGACTATTTCCTTCCCTTTTTCAAAAACTTCTCCTGCTGTGTTGCCCCACACGATTATGTCATCAATGTATTGCAGGTGTTCTGGAGCTCCACCCTGTTCCAGTGCAGTCTGGATCAGTCCATGGCAAATGGTAGGGCTGTGTTTCCACCCCTGGGGCAGTCAGTTCCAGGTGTACTGGACACCCCTCCAAGTGAAAGCAAACTGTGGCCTGCACTCTGCTGCCAAAGGGATTGAGAAAAACGCATTAGCAGTGTCAATTGTGGCATACCACTTGGCTGCCTTTGACTCCAATTCGTTTTGAAGTTCTAGCATGTCCGGCACAGCAGCACTCAGTGGTGGCGTGACTTCATTTAGGCCACGATAGTCTACTGTCAGTCTCCACTCTCCATTAGACTTCCGCACTGGCCATATGGGACTGTTAAAGGGTGAGCGAGTCTTGCTGATCACTCCTTGGCTCTCCAGTCGACGAATCAGCTCATGAATGGGAATCAGGGAGTCTCGGTTGGTGCGATATTGCCGCCGGTGCACCGTGGTGGTAGCGACTGGCACCTGTTGGTCTTCGACCCTCAGCAACCCCACAACAGAGGGGTCCTCCGGGAGACCAGGCAAGGTGGACAGCTGTTTAATTTCTTCCATCTCCAAGGCAGCTATACCAAAAGCCCACCGGTACCCTTTTGGGTCTTTGAAATACCCTCTCCTGAGGCAGTCTGTGCCAAGGATGCACGGAGCCTCTGGGCCAGTCACAATGGGGTGCTTCTGCCACCCATTCCCAGTTAGACTTACTTCGGCTTCCAATACAGTTAGCTGTTGTGACCCCCCCCGTCACCCCAGAAATACAGATGGGTTCTGCCCCTATATGTCTTGATGGCATTAGGGTACACTGTGCACCGGTGTCTACTAGAGCCTTATACTCCTGTGGGTCTGATGTGCCAGGCCACCGAATCCACACAGTCCAGTAAACCCAGTTGTCCCTTTCCTCCCCCTGGCTGGAGGCAGGGCCCCTCTAATCCTCATCACAGTACTCATTTCTCATTTCTTGTACATACGAGTCAGAAGTTTCTTCATTAAGATCAGAAGTAAGATCAGCCCTTCTACTCTATCTGGGGAACTGCCCGCTGGAAACTGGAGCAGCAATTTTCCTGGAAGAACCCCCTTCTGTGATTGTTTTCCCTTGCAATTCACGTACCCGTGCCCCTAGGGCTGCGGTAGGTTTTCCATCCCACTTCCTCATGTCCTCTCCGTGGTCATGCAGGTAAAACCATAGGGTGCCCCGTGGTGTGTACCCTTTATATTCTCTCTCTTGAGCAAAAGAACGCTGACTCCTAAGAGCCGAGATATTGGTCCGTACAGGTGAGGAGTAGGACCTATCCTCTCTGAGTTGCTGGATCTCCCGGGACAGTTTTTCGGACAGTTTCTCCACAGCCGAGACGAGGGAGGAAGAAAGACTTTCCTCGTATTGCCGGAGTTGACCAGCCAATTCATCCACCATTTGTTCCTCTCCATCTTTCCAGGTCATCACTGCCAATGAATTGGCATATGGCGATGGTGAGCTCCTTATAAACTTCCGCCACATGGGTCGTGTGCACTTGACTTCATCTGGATCTTAGGATAGCTGTTCATTGTTCAGGTCACCATAAATCACCTCCAGCACAGCTAATTCCCTCTGGATACCCTTCTCCATGGTGATCCACTTGCTTGGGCGACATATGACATCTTCCTTAAAGGGATACCTTTCCTTCACGCTTGACAAGAGTCGCCTCCAAAGGCTGAGGACTCGTGTCCCTTTTCCAATTGCTTTGTCAATGCCCCCTTCCCTAGAAAGGGATCCCAGCTGCTTGGCTTCCCTACCCTCTAATTCCAGGCTACTGGCCCCATTATCCCAGCATCGGAGCAGCCAGGTGACAATATGCTCACCTGGACGGCAGCTGAAATCTTTTCGTATATCTCGCAGCTCACTCAGGGATAGAGATCGGGTGGTCACTGCCTCGTTTATGAGTTCTTCCTCTTCTTCCTCCCCGAGCAGTTGTCGGCCCTCCTCCTCCTGTTCTCATGATGGCCCTTCTCCAGTGTAGTCTGCCTCATCCACTTCTTCCTCGGGCTCCCTTTTAGAAGAATTTTCTTCCTTACTAAACGAGCAGACTTCCAAGATTTCTTCTTGTGTACAGGGGTGACTGATACCGGCACAGGTTGGCTTTTTGGTTCAGCCACAGGGCGTGTTGCTGGGGTCTGAGTGGCCGCAGTGCATGTCGTTTTACCGTCAGATCCAGAGACCTTCTCTTCCCTTTGAGGGTACTGAATGGTGTTGAACAGGGCTCGGTAGGCATGGGCCAGGCCCCAGCACGTTGCAATGAGCTGCATCTCTCTGGAGTTGCCAGGGTGACAGCATACTTTGTCCAAATATTCTACTAACTTTTCAGGATTCTGCACTTGCTCAGGGGTGAAGCTCCAAAACACTGGGGGTGCCCATTGGCCTAGGTGCTTGCCCATCTTGTCCCACACACCCTGCCACTCATAACTACCCAGCCTTGGGGCAGATCTCTGGATGATATTCTTAAATTGCTTATTAACTTTAGACAAAACCGAAACAATATTCCAAAGAAATACCAATAGAAGTATCTTAACTGCCCAAGGCTGTTCAAAATACTGAAAAGTTACTCTAACGAAGGAGGAGACATCATAGAAGAAGGTAGTGACACTGCCATTCTGTATTTCCTCTGTAAAAAAACTCTCAGAAAAGTTACTGTAATTGCTAGTTGTCTCCACGAAGTGGTATCTGTAGTACAGTAATGACTTAATTGCAAAATTCAGATACCAAATTAAGACCAAGTTCAATGTTTTAAAAATAAACCCAGCAAATAGACCACAGCAAACTGCAAAAACCAACACCAATCTTTAACATATACAGAAAAAAAAAAACCCACGATGCCGATTACACAAATCAATATCGAGAACAGAGAAACCAACATTGTGACCCACAACTGTTAACAGATATAAGTTCCTTAATACACTCCGGTTAATCTGTTATTATCTCAAACCCTTCATGCCCCACGTTGGGCGCCAAAAAGGACTGTCGTGGTTTAACCTCAGTCGGCAACTCAGCACCACGCAGCCACTCGCTCACTCCTCCCCTCCCCCCCCCCGGTGGGATGGGGGAGAGAATTGGAAGAGCACAAGTGAGAAAAACTCGTGGGTTGAGATAAAAAGTTTATTAATTGAAATAAAATAATAATAACAATAACAACAATAATATTGTAATAATAATAATAATAATACACAAAGCAAGTGATGCACAGTGCAATTGCTCACCATCTGCCGACCGATGCCCAGACAGTCCCCGAGCAGCGGCCCCCCCGGCCAGCTTTCCCCAGTTCATGTACTGAGCATGACGTCACATGGTATGGAATGTCCCTTTGGCCAGTTTGGCTGTGCCCCCTCCCAGCTTCTTGTGCACCTGCAGCCTTCTCAGTCGGTAGAGCGTGGGAAACTAAAAAGTCCTTGGCTAGTGTAAGCATTACCTAGCAACAACTAAAACATCGGTGCGTTATCAACTTTGTTCTCATCCTAAATCCAAAACACATCACTGTACCAGCTACTAGGAAGGAAATTAACTCTATCCCTGCCGAAACCAGGACAGCAGGGCCTTTGGATATCTACCTGGGGCTCGAGGGCTGTGAACACAAGGTCTATCAGGTGGAGAAGGACTCGACTCCTCCTCTCCACTCCCTGGTCACAGGCAGGAAGCACAAGGGCATTACGCACAGGGACTCAGGATTCCCTCTCCAGCAGGATTCAGGTGGGCAGAGTGAGCTGCTTGCTTGAGAGAAAGGCTGGCATTTTGTCTCTAAGGTATAGAACAGTTTTCTCACCCAAGTGTCTTCAATTTGCTCCTTGGATTCCCTACAGCTTGATGGAGCAGGGACAGAGGTGATGACTGTGACTGCTCTGCCTGGGGTGGCTGCCTGGAGAAGTAAGAGGAGATGCTCTGCATGAGGAGTGGCAAGCTGGATTTGTTACAAGTTCACAAACATCAAGACAGCATGTCAGGGAGCATGACCTCCCACTCAAAACAGGATGGTGTGTATTCCCAGTTCATTGCAAATCATCTGAAAACCAGATGTGGCTCACACTGTGCAATGCTGGGTCAGATGTTGAAGAAATTGAGAGTAACCACCAATGCTGTGCGTTGTACACAGCTACTTTGATGTGACCGTTCAACTGAGTCCCGCTCAGCTTTTGGTGTAACACGTGGCTCACACCGAGGCCCAATGTGTGCTGGGAGCAGCACCCTTAGGTCAAAGTGAGAGCAGCATGTTCGCAGGACTGTGATGGAGAAGCACTCTCACCGTTGGCTAGGTAACTGTTTCGCTCACAGACACGCGCATTAGAGAATCTGCAAGACATTGGAGAACCTGTGAGGTATTTGAGAAGGTGTAGTGAATCCACAAATTAATGAATTCGAGAATTCACATGACAGACTAATCTGTACAAAGGGGATTGAGCCTTTGCTTTTTTTTTTTTAACCAGATGAGCTCACGAAATAAATTTTAATTTACAAAGTGCATTGTCCTGTAAATTTGAGAGATCCAAATGAACCATGACACTTACCCATGGAAAGGCTTTTGCTATCCACATACAAACTGTGCTTGCTTTAGTCAGGTTTGTAGGAGGGGTTCCCAGGGAAGGCAAGCTGGTGCCTTTCACTCTCATCAACAAGCCCTTGAGGAGCCGGGCACTGGGCTGCCTGGACACAGGACAGAGCTCTCCAGAAATGTCTCAGCCTCTAAACAGATCCAAAGGTTCCTCTGGAATTCCAGGAACAGAGATGCTTGCGAGAATTGAAACTGTCCCGTGACAAGAGTGAGGAACCTGTGTCCCCATGCCGGGAATGGGAACGGGAGCACATCCACAGCTTTCACTTGCGCTGCTAATCCTTTCCTTCATACGCTGTAGTCCAAGTATTAGCTACTAGTGTTGGGAAAAGGGCAACTGTGCTCCCCACTGAGTATACAGCTCCCACAGGGAAAAAACGACAGGGATCGAGTCCAGCTGTGTAATGACAGCTGGTGCCATGAGCAGTAGCCCAGTGCCCTGGTATGAGGGCAAGAAGCTACCTCAGGGAGGTTGGCTATGGGATATACAGCCCTTGAAGGGCTGTATCTGAACAGGTCTGAGAACACTCAGAGCCACAGCTGGCCCAGAGTCCAGGTGGACATGCTGTTCGGGGGTACCAATTCACCAGCCCCGTGCCTGATCACTGCAAGTTGGATCAGGACAAGAAATCTGTTTTCTTCCACTGTGCTTTTGTCTGACTTGCTTGTGCTGTCGAGGTGTTCCTCACCATTCTTCCTTGGTGTTGGAGAGGGAACTCTGGGAGCTCTCTTCCTGACACTGATGGGGAAACAGGAGCAGGGTAGTGCCCAATACCACCATCCCTTCCCAAACTCCTTGCCAGTCTCATTGCTGACCCCAAGTGCAGCTACGGTGCTGTGAAGTGGCAGCTGCTGCCGCTTCTCCAGTTTAACAGATACCTTCCAAGGGAAGAAGGCTGTGCTTTGACAGTGACCCAATGCCACAAGAAAGCCTTGCCACAATGAGAAGGTTGCACCCCACAGGGGAGAGGGGATACAGACAAAACCTGCACTTTTATAGGGGTTATGGTTTCTCCAGTACCAAACTCCTGAAAAGCCCTCTGCAGCATGAGCCATCTCTTGCCCTGTCTCAGGGGTCCAGGCTCATTTTGTGCTGTGCTGAGCATCTCCTCCAGCTCACTCAGGGCTCCTGGGCACTTGCCTGGCCATATTGCTGAGAGGTGAACAGATCCCTCCTAGCTGGGTACCAGAGCCCTCTGCCTGATCAAGCACAGCACTCATGAGCAGAGCCTCACAAGAGACTCTGCCAGTCTGCACAGCGCAGATAGAGTCAAACAGGTCAAGGAAGAAGCAACAGCCCATGGCCATCTAGCACAAATGCCCCAGGGCAAGTGTAGGATTACAGCTTAACCCCTTCCAAACTCAAACAGGAATTCACAATGGCCCAAGCTCTGCATGCGAGCAGCAGATGCAGAAGCCCATGTTTGCTTTTTTGCTAGGACTGTCTCTAAATGCAAGTCAAGCCTTCCAGCCTTTCAGATCAAGGACTGCAGGGAAAGGGGTAGTGAAAAAAAAGCAGGTTTGCATTTTCAGGAAGGGCAAATGAAAATGCCTTTAAAAATACCTTTTGCAGGGTAGAATGTGTCTCTGTCTACTAAGGCAATATGGTAGAGATAAGTGCATGTATTTCCTGCAAAGAAACACCACTCTGGCTTGGTACTTTCCTGGACCTAGGAGAAGAGGCTTTGTAGGGACAGTGGATGGCTACACAGCTCTGCAGCTCCACAGCTCTTTTATGGAACTACTCACACAGTAGGTGTCAACTCCATTAGCATGGTCTCCTCAGTAGCCTTAGTCAATCAGTAATGAAATGAGTAACCATGATGAGGGTGTGGGGGAAAGAATTTTGTTAGTAGGAAAGCAAGAGGAGTCCCTTCACTATAATAGCATTAGTTTGCTGAGTAAGATTTTCTAACTTTTTTAGTTTTTAAAAAGGGAGAGAAGACCAATTTATTGGTTCAAGGAACTTTGTCACTGTGGTTGTCAGACAATACAATACTTAGAGACAATCCTGCTGGTCAAAGGGAAGGGGTTTGAAAGGGCCAGTCAAATCTGGCGAGTTAACAAATGGTTACGGGACTGGTGCCACAGCCAGGGGTTCAGCTACTTAGACCATGGGACTTGCTTTGAGAAACCTGGTCTACTGGGGGCTGACGGGGTCCATCTGTCAGAGGAGGGGAAGAGCATCTTCAGTCATAGGCTTGCCAGGCTGGTGAAGAGGGCTTTAAACTACAGATGCCGGGGGAGGGGAACCTCAATCCATCCCACTCCTACCAGTTTGATGCCAGGGCCAGCAATAGATGCCCAGAGCCTGGGGAAGGATCACAGGTCAGCAAGAGAGCACCTGAAGAGCAGGACAAAGGAACTCCAGCCAGAAGGACATCTTCATCGGGGGCCCAATTTAAATGCCTCTATGCAAATGCACATAGCATGGGGAATAAATGAGGAATTAGAGACGTGCGCACGCCTGCAGGGCTACAACCTTATTGGCATCACGGAGATGTGGTGGGATGGCTCCTATGATTGGAGTATTGGGATAGAGGGATACAGGCTCTTCAGGAAGGACAGGCAAGGGAGATCAGGAGGGGTTGTTGCCCTCTATGTCAATGACCAGCTGGAGTGCCTGGAGCTCCGCCTGGGGATGGATGAGGAGCCAACCAAGAGCTTATGGGTCAGGATTAAAGGGAGGGCAGGGACAGGTGACATTACGGTGGGGGTTTGCTACAGGCCACCCGACCAGGAAGACCGAGCGGATGAGGCCCTCTATAGACAGATAGGAGCAGCCTCACACTCACAAGCCCTGGTCCTCATGGGGGATTTCAACCTCCCCGATATCTGTTGGAGGGACAACAGGGCAGGGCGTAAGCAATCCGGAAGGTTCCTGGAATGCGTCGATGATAACTTCCTTCTCCAAGTGGCAGAAAAGCCAACGAGGAGAGGTGCTATGCTGGACCTTGTTCTCACCAACAAGGAGGGGCTGGTGGGGAACGTGAAGCTCAAGGGCAGCCTGGGCTGCAGTGACCACAAAATGGTGGAGTTCAAGATCCTTGGGGCACCGAGGAGGGCGCAGAGCAAGCTCACTACCCTGGACTTCAGGAGAGCAGACTTTGGCCTCTTCAGGGATCTGCTTGGTAGAGTGCCATGGGACAAAGTCCTGGAGGGAAGAGGGGCCCAAGAAAGCTGGGTAATATTCAAGGATCACCTCCTCCAAGTTCAGGAGCGATGCATCCCAACAAAGAGGAAGTCAGGCAAAAATGCCAGGAGATGGATGGATGAACAAGGAGCTCCTGGACAAGGTCAAACACTAAAAGGAAGCCTACAGAGGGTGAAGCAAGGACGGGTAGCCTGGGAGGAATACAGAGAAATTGTCCGAGCATCCAGGGATCAGGTTAGGAAAGCTAAAGCCCTGATAGAATTAAATCTGGCCAGGGACATCAAGGGCAACAAGAAAAGATTCTATAGGGCAGATCTCTGGATGATATTCTTAAATTGCTTACCAACTTTAGACAAAACCGAAACAATATTCCAAAGAAATACCAATAGAAGTATCTTAACTGCCCAAGGCTGTTCAAAATACTGAAAAGTTACTCTAACGAAGGAGGAAACATCATAGAAGAAGGTGGTGACACTGCCATTCTGTATTTCCTCTGTAAAAAAACTCTCAGAAAAGTTACTGCAATTGCTAGTTGTCTCCACGAAATGGTCTCCGTGGTACAGTAACGGCTTCATTGCGAAGTTTACATACCACACTAACGTCAAGGTCAATGTTCTAAAAACAAACCTCACAAGCGAGACATCACTATTCACTGCAGACCACAGCAAACTGCAAAACCCAACACCAATCTTTAACATGTACAGCAGGAAAAAGAGCACGATGCAGATTATACAAATCAATATCGAGAACAGAGCAACCAACATTGTGACCCACAACTGTTAACAGATATAAGTTCCTTAATACACTCCGGTTAATCTGTTATTATCTCAAACCCTTCGAGCCCCACGTTGGGCGCCAAAACGGACTGTCGTGGTTTAACCTCAGTCGGCAACTGAGCACCACGCAGCCGCTCGCTCACTCCTCCCCTCCCCCCCCCCGGTGGGATGGGGGAGAGAATTGGAAGAGCACAAGTGAGAAAAACTCGTGGGTTGAGATAAAAACAGTTTAATAATTGAAATAAAATGATAATACTAATATGATTATAATAATTATAATAATACACAAAGCAAGTGATACACAGTACAATTGCTCACCACCCGCCGACCGATGCCCAGCCAGTCCCCAAGCAGCAGCCCCCCCGGCCAGCTTTCCCCAGTTTATGTACTGAGCATGACGTCACATGGTATGGAATGTCCCTTTGGCCAGTTTGGCTGTGCCCCGCTCCCAGCTTCTTGTGCACCTCCAGCCTTCTCAGTCGGTAGAGCGTGGGAAACTAAAAAGTCCTTGGCTAGTGTAAGCATTACCTAGCAACAACTAAAACATCGGTGCGTTATCAACTTTGTTCTCATCCTAAATCCAAAACACAGCACTGTACCAGCTACTAGGAAGGAAATTAACTCTGTCCCTGCTGAAACCAGGACAGGGTGTGTGGAAGGGCTGCCAAGGGCAGGTGAGGCCCAGCAGCAGCTTTCAGTCCCGGCATGTTTCATGTGGCAGCAGTCGCTGGACATTTTCAATTTTGGAACTGAGCTGAGGCGAGACAGAGAGGAAATGTTGGCACAGTGAGGTGGCTAGGCAAGCTCAGAACCCTAGTGTCTGTGGGTCTCTGGAAGGGCTGCCAAGGGAAGATGAGGGCCAGCAACAGCTTTCAGTACTGGCACCTTTTGTGTGGGAGCACTCACTGGACATTTTTGATTTCAGTACTGAGCTGTGGCGAAGGTCAGGGAGAATGTCGTCACACATAGTTGGGTAGGCAAGCTCAGATCCCCCGAGTTTGTGGGGCTGTGCAAGGGCTGCCAAGGGAAGGTGAGAGCCAGCAACAGCTTTCATTCCTGGCACGTTTGGTATGTGAACAGTAGCTGGACGTGTTCAGTTTTGGAGTTGGGCTGTGGAGACGCTGAGAGGGAACGTCCAAAGTGAGGTGGCTATGCAAGCTCAGAGCCCAATTATTTGTGGGTCTGTGGAAGGGCTGCCAAGGGAAGATGAGGGCCAGCACGAGCTTTCATTCCTGGCACCTTTGTTGTGGGAGCAGTTGCTGGACGTTTTGAGTTTTGGAGTTGGGCTCCGTGGGCGCTGAGACAAAGCATGTTAGGAGAGTTACGTGGCTAACAATCTCAGAGCCCGAGTGTTTGTGGGTCTGTGGAAGGGCTGCCAAGGGAAAGTGAGGGCCAGCAACAGCTTTCAGTCCTTGCACCTTTTGTGTGGGAGCAGTTGCTGGATGTTTTCAGTTTTGGAGCTGGGCTCTGTGGGCGCTGAGAGAGAGCATGTTGGGAGAGTTAGGTGGCTAGCAATCCCAAGCCCCAGTGTTTGTGGGTGTGTGGAAGGAGTGCTAAGGGCAGGTGAGGGCCAGCAACAGCTTTCAGTCCTGGCAGCTTTCGCATGGGAAAAGTAGCTGGACGTTTTCAGTTTTGGAGCTTGGCCCTGGAGACACTGAGGGGGAACATCAGCACAGTGAGGTGGCTGGAAAGCTTCAGATACCCAGTGTTTGTGGGTCTGTGGAAGGGCTGCCTAGGGAAGGTGAGGGCCAGCAACAGGTTTCATTCCTGGCACCTATGTTGTGGGAGCAGATGCTGGACGTTTTCAGTTTTGGAGCTGGGCTCTGGAGACGCTGAAATGGAACGTTGGCACAGTGAGGTGGCTAGGCAATCTCAGAGCCCCAGTGTCTGTTGGTCTGTGGAAGGGCTGCCAAGGGAAGGTGAGGGCTAGCAAGAGCTTTCAGTTGTGGAAACTTTGGTGTGGAACCAGTCGCTGGATGTTTTCAATTTTGGACCTGGGCTGTAGAGCCACTGAGAGTGAAGACCGCCTTCCCTTCATCCACCAGTCAGCTGACCTTATTGTGGAAGGATATCGAATTAGTTAAACAGGATTTACCCTTTGTGAAGCCATGGTGACTGTGCTGATGTTTGCATTGTCCTTTAAATGCCTTTCAATAGCACCCAGGGTGATCTGCTCTGTAATTTTTCCACGTGCTGAGCTTAGAGAGGTCTGTAGTTTCCTGGGTGGGTGGGTGGATGGCAGCTGTGATTGCACTCCTTCAGCCCCTGGGAAGGGAGGCCTGGACAGAAAATTAACTCTATCCCAGCGGAAACCAGGACACTCTCTACTCAGCACTGGAGTGAGGCCACACTCGGAGTGCTGTGTCCGGTCCTGGGCTCGTCGGTGCAAGGGAGACATGGCCATACTGGAAGAGAGTCCAACAAAGGGCCACAAGGATGATTAAGGGACTGGAGCACCTCACGTATGAAGAAAGGCTGAGACAGTTGAGACTGTTTAGCTTGGAGAAGAGAAGGCTCAGGCTCATCATTGCGTATAAATACCTGAAGGGAGGGTGCAAAGAGGATGGAGCCAGGCTCTGCTCAGTGGTAACCAGTGAATAGAGAAGAGGCAATAGGCGCAAACTTAAATACAAGAAATTTTATTTAAACATAAGAAAATGGTTTTTCACTGTGAGGGTGGTCAAACCTTGCCACAGGCTGCCCAGAGAGCTTGTGGAGCGTCCATCTTTAGAGATATCCAACACCTGATGGGACAGTGTCCTGAGCAACCTGCCGTAGCTGACCCTGCTTTGAGCAGGAGGATTGGACTGCAAGTTCTCCAGAGGTCCACTCCAACCTCAACTCCTCTGAGGTTTTGTGAATATGAGTACTGCAGCTTCTTCTCTTCTGACAAGAGAGAGGGAATAACCTGATTTGTTCTGGATAAATGTCAAGAAGAAAAACATCTCTGTCCTTGACTGCTTGATCAATCTTGAAATCTGAGTTACAAAACTAATCTGCCGCTCTCACAGCCCCTCTCATGGATCCCCCTTCTCTGACTCCACTCTTGCCTCTGAGGCCATGCTGTGTTTCAGAGAATTTCATTAATATCTCCTGCAAGATTTCCATGGCAGGCTGCATACTGCTGGGCTGGTGCCATGAGGTGCACCTGGAAGATATTCCAGTACATAGCTTTGTTGTCGTCATAATTTTCCTACAGGTGTTTCTGACACTGACACTAGCCTCACCACTGAGGCTTACAGCACATGAGATGGGAAATGAGGAAGGCAACCCAGCCTTCCACAACTGCCTGGGAGTTTGGACTTCCTTACAGTTCCCAGAGCACTTTCCTCCTTCCTTACGCACCAGGGCGCTGAAGAGCAGCAAAGCCAGAAGGGTCTGGGAGATGCTCTCTCAGGACCAGAAGGAGCCTGGAGAGCAGATTTGGTCAGGGGCTCTGGGAAGTGAATGGAGAGCCCCTTGGGAAGACAGTGAGGGGTGACCACTGCTTGGCACGTGGAATGGAGGAGGGGAATTGTGGTAGAGAGGGCTGGCACTGAGCACCAGTGGGTCACTCCGCAGCCACATTCACTTTCAGCTGCTCACAGCAGTGCCAAACCCTGTGGCACCAGGGGGAGAAACCCACAGCAGCACCGCCTGGCATCCCAGCACCCAGCTGCAGCCCCAGGCATCCGGCTGCAGTGACATGGCAGTGAGGCTCCTTGGTGCTGAGCAGGGCTGAGGAATGACTGCCAATGTGATGCGCTCGTGTCTGTGTGAGTGTGCCGCAGAGAAGTGCGGTGTCTCTCTGCACGTGTGCCCCCAGCCTTGGCTCCCAGGTACAGCCACACCAATGGGGGTCTGTGCTGCCTACAGCAGTCTAGGGGGAACAGAGATGGGAAAAATGTACCTCCTGGTTCAGAGAACCCTTTCTTCTGGGTTGGGTTTTGAAGCTTCCTTGGGCAAAGGGATCCCAAGAGAGTGTCCTCACAGTGGGGACTGTGACAGAGAAGCATGGCTCAGAATGCACGGTCCAGCAAGAGGCACTGCCTGGAAACACCAAGGCATGTGTTTGGAGACGGCTAACTAGCCGTGCCCAGGTAGCCAGGGGTCACACAGATCAGCAGACAGAGTGGCAGTAGTGGAAGGAAATGGCAGGGGCACTTTCTCTTTGAGTGGTTCCATGAGTCTTTTCACTCCTGTCAGTGGCGTGTTTTTGAGATACACCTCTGCACTGGCCCAGTTGTTGTGCTCTGTTTCACCCTGCGGAGCAGCCTCAGAGGGTGGGAACTGGGTTCCTCTGCGATGAGCTGGCCCCAGAAGTTGTGCCCCGGGAGCACAACTAATGTGCTCCAGCTGTCTGTAGGCTTCCAGTCCGTAGCACAAGACCAAAGGTAAGCCAAAAGGAAAGCAACCCAAAACGTCCCAAGTGTGAACATCACGCCCTCTACAACAGCAGTTTTGTTCCATCCTGGCAGCTGGGGGCCAAGAAGGCTGTGGGAAAAAGGCCTGATGGGAGAGGGAGCGTTAACAGCACGTGAAAATCCTCAGGGAGCCCCGGGTCCCTCACCGCAGTCTCTCCGGCCGGCAGGAGGCATGCTTCAGCCCCTCACACAGCAGCTGCACCCCAGCATCTCCAATGTCATTATCAGCCAGGTCCAGCTCCCGCAGACTCAGGCTGGTGCTGAGCACAGCGGCCAGGTCCCCGCAGCCGGTGCTGGTGATCTGGCAGCACTGCAGCCTGCAGGGGAGGCACACAAAGAGGAGCTGTGGGATTGTCACAGCCACCAAGAGACAGACGCACCCGCCCACCAGCCTTCCCATTTCAGTCCCACTAGTCCCTGACCCTGAGCTTCCCCAGGCACTGGGCACCTCCCAAGGCTACAGACAAGAAATGGGAATTTCCGGGCAATTTGTTTTGTTTGCAAAGTCATCGCAGTGTGCATGCTAGTCATCCCACCACCATAGCGGTAATTGTGCGGCTGCGTTCCCATGGCTCGGCAGAGCGCTCTAGAGCCACAGGAGATGCCCCGCATGGCTCAAACAATCCAGGCAGAGCTGGCAGAGACAACACAGGGCCTGCACAAGAGCCCCGATGTTTGGCATGGCAGCCCGGGTGGCGATGTGAGTAAAGGCAAGGACTGTGAGGGAGCTGAGTGGCCCAGGCCTGGCAGAAGAGGGACTTGTTCTCTGCCCTCCTCCGGTGCCCGCTCACGTGGGACTGAACACCCTGGACTCAGCAGACACCAGGGCTGGGGAAACAGGTGCCTGGAGGGTTGCCCCTTTCACACATTCCTCTTGCTCTCCGGGCAGGCAGGCAGGGAGCACGGGATGAGCAGGGACCCAGTGCTGCAGGCTCACCTCGATGGCAGCCTCTCCCCATCCCTGCAGGCAGCAGCTGACCAGCCTCACCCACGGCCCAGACCCCATCAACGGCTGCCCACAAGGCAGCCAGGGAAATGCCCCAAGAGGCCCTGAGTCCCTCATCCCACCATCTCCAGCCAGCAGATGGATTGCTTCAGCCCCTTGCACAGCAGCTGCAGTCCAGCGTCACCAAAATAATTTTCTCCAAGTCCTAGCTCCCACAGGCTCTGGTTGGTGCTAAGCACGGTGGCCAGGCCCCACACATGGCCAGGTCACCCTGCCTACACTCATGGCACCCAGCGCTTGGCCAACGAGGACTTGGTGCTGGAGCCACCGTTTACTCCAAGCCCAGCCCTCGGCCTCCTCTGAGCCCATTTCTTCCCAGAAGGTAATAAATGGGTCTTCTCAGCAGTGCACAATGGAAAGACAAGAGGCAACAGGCAGGAGTTGCAACACAGGAAATTAATTAGACTTTAGATCTCTGTGCCCTGTCCCCCACCATGAGTGTGGTCAAACAATGGAACAGGATGCCAGAGAGGCTGTGGAGCCTCATCCTTGGAAACATTCCTAACCCAATTGGACAAGACCCTGAACAAATGAATCTACTGCAGCCCACCTTTGAACACAAAGGACTGTTAGAGGACCTCTGGAGTTTCCCTCTTACATAAACTACTTTATGATTCTGGATCTGGGCAAGACCCTGCTGGTTAAGTGCCCTTCTGCAAATGGCTGGAGCCACGGAGAGTCTGGAAAACAGGTTTATGGAGACTATATATAGAATAGAATAGAATAGAATAGAATAGAATAGAATAGAATAGAATAGAATAGAATAGAATAGAATATTTCAGTTGGAAGAGACCTACAATGATCATCTAGCCCAACTGCCTGACCAACTCAGGGCTGACCAAAAGTTAAAGCATGTTGTTAAGGGCATTGTCCAAATGCCTCTTAACCGCTGGCAGTCATGGGGCATTGACCACCTCTCTAGGAAGCCTGTTCCAGTGTTCGACCAACCTCTCGGCAAACAAATGCTTCCTAATGTACAGTCTAAACCTCCCCTGATGCAGCTTTGAACCATTCTTATGCATCCTGTCCCTGGATCCCAGGGAGAAGAGATCAGCACCTCCCTCTCCACTTCACCTCCTCAGGAAGCTGTAGAGAGCTATGAGGTCGCCCCTCAGCCTCCTTTTCTCCAAATTAGACAAACCCAGAGTCTCCAATCACTCCTCAGAGGACAACCCTTTCTTCACTAAAAGGGTTGTCAAGCACTGGAACAGGCTGCCCAGGGAAGTGGTTGAGTCACCATCCCCAGAGGTATTTAAAAGATGTGTAGATGTGGTGCTTAGGGACATGGTTTAGTGGCGGACTTGGCAGTGCTAGTTAACAGTTGGATTCAATGATCTTATAGGTCTTTTCCAACCTAAACGATTCTACGATTCTGTGCCTTCCAACCCTGTCACCAGCTTTGTTGCCCTCCTCTGGACGCATTCGAGGACCTTCACATCCTTCCCAGATGGTGGGGCCCAGAACTGCACACAGTA
Organism: Aptenodytes patagonicus; assembly: GCF_965638725.1. Classification (NCBI taxonomy): domain Eukaryota; kingdom Metazoa; phylum Chordata; class Aves; order Sphenisciformes; family Spheniscidae; genus Aptenodytes; species Aptenodytes patagonicus. The sequence continues at coordinate 6,508,409 of NC_134972.1, forward strand.
CTCCAGGTGAGGCCGCAACAATGCTGAATACAGTAGGATAATCACTTTCGACTGGCTGTGTCCTCTTGTCCCTTGAGAGAGTCAACAGCAACTGCCCATTTAGTATCATCAGGAAACTTGCTAATGGTTCATTCAAATCCCGCATCCAGATCATTGATCAAAGTATTGAACAGCACTGGCCCTAGGATTGAGCCCTGAGGAACACCGCTGGTGACCGGTCGCCAGCCACATGTAGCCCCATTCACTGCAGTGAATGCCAGTTCTTCACCCAGCGCACCGTGAACCCGCTCATCCCACAGCTGCACAACTTGTCCAGAAGATGCTGTGAGGGACAATATCAAAAGCCTTACCAAAATCTAGAAAAGCCACATCCACCGCCTTCCCTTCATCCACCAGTCAGGTGACCTTATCGTAGAAGGATATCGAACTAGTTAAACAGGATTTACCCTTTGTGAAGCCACGTTGACTGTGCTGATGATTGCATTGTCCTTTAAATGCCTTTCAGTAGCACCCAGGGTGATCTGCTCTGTAATTCTTCCACGTGCTGAGCTTAGACTAAGAGGTCTGTGGTTTCCTGGGTGGGTGGGTGGATGGCGGCTGTGATTGCACTCCTTCAGCCTCTGGGAAGGGAGGCCTGGACATCATTAGCGTTTCATTGGGCCAAAGGTGTGGAGACAGCAGAGCCCATGGGAGAAACGGAGAGGTTTCCTCTCTCCCCTGGGAAATGTTTTCTTTTTTTCACCATTGATGAAACTATTTAAGGTAAAACCATCATGACTATGTCTAAACACTGCTAAAGCCTGTGAAGGTGTTCAAAAGGGCTTTAGACATTTAAATTCAACCCTCTCTGCTCTGAAATCGCTCTGCACTGGGAAACACTTGCACAAAGGCTGGGTTGGGAGGGTGGGTTTTCGTTTGGTTTTGGTTTGGGTTTTTGGTTTTTTTTTTTTGTTAGCATGTGACCAAGAACTGTAGGAGGAAACAGAACAAAGTCTGGGCTGAGGCAGAGGTGATCAGCTGCCCCTTTCCAGGCAGCCCCAGAGCATGACAGCTGGGTGCACCCCACAACCAACCTTCCCAGATGCTGCTGGGTGAGTCCCCAGGGCAGAACTTGGGGACAGCTGGGAGACAGGAGTGAGAAAATGTGAGGCAAAGAGCCCTGCAAACACCAAGGTCAGTGAAGAAGGAGGAGGAGGAGGAGGAGGCTCTCCAGGCACCGGAACAGAGATTCCCCTGCAGCCCATGGTGAAGACCATGGTGATGCAGGTTGTCCCCCTGCAGCCCATGGAGGTCCACGGTGGAGCAGACACCCAGCCTGCAGCCCGGGGAGGACTCCATGCCTCAGCAGGTGGATGTGCCCTGAAGAAAGTTGCAGCCAGTGGAGAGCCCACGCTGGAGCAGGTTTTCTGGCAGGACCTGTGGCCCATGGGGAGCCCACACTAAAGCAGTTCGTGAAAGACTGTACCCTGTGGGGAACCCATGCTGGAGCAGTCCATTCGTGAAGGACTGTATCCTGTGGAAAGGACCCATGCTGGAGCAGTTTGTATCCCATGAGTGGGACCCCACACTGGAGCAGGAGAAGAACGTGAGGGGGAAGGAGTGGCAGAGACAGAGTGTTACGGACTGACCGCAACCCCCATTCCTCATCCCCCCGCACTGCTCAGGGGAAGAAGGTAGAAGAGTCAGGAGTGTAGCTGAGCCCAGGAAGAAGGGGTGGTGGGTAAAGGTATTTTTAGTTTTGTTTTTGTTTTTCACTATCCTACTCTATTTTTAACTGGCAATTAAATTAATCTTCCCCAAGGTGAGTCTGGTTTGCCCACAACGGTAATTGGTGAGCATCTCCCTGTCCTTATCTCAACCCTTGAGCTGATCTGATTTTCTCCCCCTGTCTTGTTGAGGAGGGAGAGTGAGAGAGCAGCCGGGTGGGCATCTGGCAGCCAGAGAAGGTCAACCCACCACACTGACAGAGGGGGAAAAAAATCCTTCTCCACCTTCCTTGTTTCTTAAACACTTTCCCTTGGCACCGGCTGTATGTCACTGCTGATGACAGGGCACCAGCTCCGTGGTGCTTTGGTCTGACCCAGGTGGCAGCTCTTGTGCAACAGGAGCAGGAGACAGGCTGAGGACCGGTGCCAATGCTCGATCCTGACACCAAGCACCTCTCTGCATCCCTAGGCAGAAGACTGAAACCTGTCCTGAGCTGGAGGCACCATGGGCACAGCTGGGGCTACGCGAGCTGGAGCAGGGGCAGGTGGGAGGCAGGAGGGGCTCAGCCAGAGGGGGAGCACAGCTGCAGGTGCAGGGCACGACGCTTGGTGCAGACTGAGAAGAAGGAAGGGTGAGGCTGACAGTGTGGAAAAGGGTCCATCTGGGAAGGAGGAGGAAGAGACAAAAGAAGCTGTTTCTGCAGTGGATGCCGGCCAGGTGGGAGGGTGGTTCCCCTCCCCAGCATTGCCTGTCCTCTTGCTCCCACCAGCACTTGGGAAGCAGGGTTTTCCTGCCCACCCTCACAGGATGGAGAGCAGCAGCCTGTGGAGTCAGGGCCCTGCCCTGCTCCCCTCCCACCCAAGGGTAGGACTGGCCCCTGGGAAAGCGGTTCAAGATGGGATGCAGGTGGCTGAAGAAGAAAGGACTCCTCCAACGCTTGTCTCTCTCTTCAAATGCAAGAGACTGTCCTGCCTCTCACGGTGTGTTGACACCAAGACACTTTTCCCCAAGGGTCGATGCGTGCTCAGGCCGAGGTCCCATCCCTGAGCCAGGTGTGGCTGATCAGTAGCACTGGGGACATGCCTTGGGCTTGGGGACAAGGGCCAGTGTCTCAGCACAGACAGCTTTGAATCTCCAGCAGCAGCAGCAGCAGCAGCTCCAAGACCATCTGGCCTGAACAAGGCCTGTGGAATCTGTCTGCCTTCTCCCTGCATGTAAAGCTGAACAGCTTGTGAACGCCACAGCCCTGGGAGAAAAGCTGCCGCTGGGACTAGAGGGAGAGACCCAGTGAGTGCCAGCCCTTCCCTTCCCTTCCCTTCCCTTCCCTTCCCTTCCCTTCCCTTCCCTTCCCTTCCCTTCCCTTCCCTTCCCTTCCCTTCCCTTCCCTTCCCTTCCCTTCCCTTCCCTTCCCTTCCCTTCCCTTCCCTTCCCTTCCCTTCCCTTCCCTTCCCTTCCCTTCCCTTCCCTTCCCTTCCCTTCCCTTCCCTGTGGACAACAATTGCAGACTGGTGTGGACTTTCCGTGAGAGGTTGTGAGATCAGCCATTGGCAGTGTGAGGGGTTTGGAGAGGCAGGAGAAGCACAGCACACAGACAAGGAGCTTTAGCCCAGCTCCCACAGAGCTCTCTTCCAAGGTGAGGCCGTAACGATTCAGTGACAGCATTTCCATCACGTGCCCCTGTCTTTCCCCAGCCCTCCTCCTCCCCTGAGAAAGTCTGGCCCTGTTGGCCATCTCCAGCCCCCCAAATCACCAGGGCTCCTCAGAGCAGGCCTCCGGGCTAGAGGGAGCAGCCCCACCTGTGCCTTTCTGTGGACATACCAACTGCAGCTGGTGCCGAACCCCACTACTTGACATCAGGGAAGATCCACAGAGGCTCAGCGCCAGGGAACCAGCTTCTCCCACTCCCATGGTGATGGAGCTGGGCCACACATCCGTGCGGGATTCTCTGCAGTGCCTGGTGGCCCCAACATGCCTTCCTGACCTGTGATGGGGGGTGCCCCAGAGAAGGGTGTGGGCTGGGGGTCCAGGAAGGCACATGGGCCCAGTGTGGGGCTCTGAAATCTCCTGTGAACCCAGGAGTGCTGAGTCCATGGGGCAGGGAACCACCGCCCCTCCCAGACCGGGGCAGAGGACCCAGGGGTCCGGGCTGTCTGCCTGCGCTCCTCTCCTGCCCCGACACCAAATTGTGCTATTTGGGGGGATGGTGCTCACTAGAACCCCGGTAAGGACCTTTTTCCCACTGTGCCTCCGAAACACTGGGTGCCCCAAGGGCTGGCACCATCTGCCCTTTGCCTCTCCCAGCCTCATGGGGGGACACTCCAGTTTGCCCTAACCTGCCCTTATCTAGGGGCACGTGGTGGGTGGGAAGGGGATCTCCTTTACAGAGACATCCCAGGCGTTCGGGGTCCCTCAGCCACTCTGCTCATCACGGTGGTGCAGCCAGAGAGGACCCAGGTGTCCGGGCGCTGGCAGAGGAGTGGGGACGTGGACACGGAAACACAAACACACACACACGCAGAGCGTGGCTTTGCTGAAGGGGTTTATTGATCATGAGAGGAAAATGGCCCAGGGCTCCCAGGGGATCAGGTGGGGTCATCCAGGGATGATCATCTCCTCACGCTGCTGGAGGGGGACAGGAAAAGGGTGTCACCACCAGCTCCGGTCCTGAAAGACAGAGCCCAAACCGTGACCCCCAGCGTCCGCTGGGACATGAGAGGGGCCTTGTCCCCACCGTCTCTCTCTGCAGAGACCTGGGGAAGGAGAAGAGAATTGGAGCCCTCAATATACCCAGGACAGGACGTGGCTCTCCTGAGACCCCTATGGCACACAGAGCCCTTTGCCCAGTGTGTCATTACCCTGGGATGCCCCTAAATCTCCCCGGAGCCCTGTCCAGCCCTCACGGTGATCCTGGGGGTCTGTATGGCACCAGAGCCCCTGCCTGGCCTGCACGGTGACCCTCTGGGTCTGTAGAGCCCCACTGAGTGCAGGGACAGGCATGGGGGCAGCTCTGTCCAGCTCACCCTGGGACGTGGATGATGGACAGTCCCCTCTGTTTCCCTCTCCCACACCCACGTTCTGCCCACCCCTGAGGGCTCAGGGATCCCCTGGGGCCCAGAATCCTCTGTGAGGCTCAAGATGCCCTGATGCTGCTCACCTAGCCATCAACGGCTGCAGCCATGCGTTTCTGCCGCGCAAGCTCCACCAGCTTGTCAGCCACAGGGGGCTGGGGAGAAAGGGAGGGTTAGGGACACGCCTGGGTGCACTGGGGTGTACTGGGAGGCAGGGGAAAGCAATGGGGTCCTTGGGGAAGGTGCCTCCGGGGGAAAACGGGGTACATGAGTTTGTATGGTGGTGCACAGAAAGCAGTGGGGGTCCTGGGGAAGGGGCCCACCTGGGTGCGTGGCTGTGTACTGGGGCATCCTGAGGTGCACTGGGGTGTACTGGGTTGTAAAGGGATGGATGGGAATGCAACGGGGGCCCTGGGAAAACACTGGGGTGCGGGGGTGTTCTCTGGGGTTGCAGTGGGGTGCACTGGGGCACACTGGGATGCCCTGAAGTGTTGTGGCCATGGGAAGGGAGGGTCTGGGGCCAGCAGAACTCATGGTACCTACCTCAGCCCTCTTCACTCGCCCGATTTTGAATTCCCTCTGTAGAGAGACCATGAGACCTCACTGGTCACTGGGATGTCCCCAGTCCCAGCAAGGGATGGGAGGACCAAAGTGCCCTCCAGTTCCCCAGACTGGATGCCCTCCAAGTCCACCTCACTACTTACATGCCGGTAATAACTTCCACTTGCTTCAAAGAATGCCTAGGAAAGAAGAGCAAAGGGGTGGTCTGGATTGGACCTTGGTGGGGCTGTGGGTGGGGCACAGGTGTCCCCAGTCCCCCCAGGCCCATGGCTTCCCCCAGGTCTGAGGGGGAAAATCCCTCCTGCTCCCCCCACCCCCATTCATTCCAGTTTCACCTGGGATACCTGTTCATGCAAGGACCAGGGGTGGGGATGGAGACAAGGATAGCGTGGGGAATTTGCGGCCTCCAAAGAGGACGGGGGTTGCGGGGACCCAGAGACAGGGCACTGGGGTGAATTAGCATGGAATTGTGGGAGGGAGAAAGCTGCGTTGCCCGGGGCTGGAGGTGCAGGGGAGCCTGGAGGAGCCCCTTGCTTGGAAAAGGGAGAGGACAAGTCAAGGGGTTTCATGCTCACCACTGCAAATTTAATTCTGCAGGAGAACTGATGTCCTGCAGCCAAGACCCATCCGCAGCCTTGAGCCCCTCCCTGTGGCATTGGGGACTCACCTGAGCATCTTCTGGGGTGCACAGCAGGATGGTGAAGAGCAGGGCCACGCTGAGCACTGCGACCTTCATCTTCCTCTGCGGTGTGGCGAGTCCTGGGTGAAGCTGGAGAAGGTGAGGGGCAGATTTATCCCTCCCAGGACTCCTCCTTGCCCCGCCCCGAGAGCCCCCAGGGCATAGCCAGGCTTGGCAGAGACACCAGCCCTGGCAACAAGCCCAGCCCCGGCACAGAGTCACCCCCGCCTCTGGCACTGATCTAGCCACCTTCCCCGGCATCAGTCCAGCTTCCAGCATGGGGCAGCTGCACATGGAAGGGCCAAGGCATCTGGGGGTGGCGAGGGGAGGCAGAGAGAGCGCCCCTGACAGCTGGACACCCTACGGTGACGACTCACTGCTCCAACACGAAACCATCCTCCAACAGTCCCCCAAAGCCAGATCCCTCCCACCTCCCAGTGCCCCTCGCCTCCCAGCACTGCCATCTCCCAGTGCCGCTGGCCTCCCAGAGCCGTCTTTCCCTCTGGGACTCCCCCAGGGATGACGCCAGCTTCAGACCAGGGGTCTTTAAGCAGAATTGTCTCTGAGCCTTCTCCAGCCCCTTGGGTAAATGGGGGGCTGGGACCAACCCCTCTTCTTGGGGCACCAGGGACCCCAGGATTAGGGAACACTGGGAGGTGGGAGGACAACTCGGGGCACGGGCAATGGGGACAGCCAGGTGACTGGGACCTTCAGTCACTGGAGGCAATGGGGAGCACTGGCAAATGCTGGGCAGCGGGAGATGAGGGCTCGGCTTGAGGGAAGTGCTGGGGTGGTGGCAGTGCCCAGCTCCAGCCCACCCCATTTCCCTTGCACTGCAGGCCTCAAACTGGTCCAGTCCCCAGCCACGGCCTCCCCAGAACAGAGAACAGAGGGGAATATCCCCTGCCCTGGCCCTCACCCTCACCCTGCCACTGCCTGGGGCCACCGTGCCCTCCCAGACAACCTGGGTCCCACTCTGCAGAGCTGCCCCCAGACGGTGGGTCCCAGTGACTCTGTCCCCAACAAGGCTCTGGCTCCAGCCCTGTCCCTGGCTGGGACTCGGCCACAGCTCACCAAAGGCCCTTGTCCCCAGGGAGTGTCCCTTCAATGCCCTCGTCCTCGGCCCAGGCCAGCGCTGTCCCTGAGCAGGATGTGGCCATTCAGAGGGACACGCTGAAGCATCTGCTTGTCCCCAGGCAGCCACTCAGAGCTAATTGCGGGGACGGAGCTCCCCTGGCAAGAGGAGGGATGTTTGTCCCCGCAGCATCTCTGATAAGCCGTGTTTGCCCAGGGCTCGTGGCACAAGGAGCCCATTCAGCAAGACGGGTTCTTCACGAGAGTGCCTGATCGAGAGGAGCCGGGGCGGGGGCGGTTAAAGCAGTCTGGACGCCTGGGCTCCCTCCATCCCCAGCAGCAGGCAGAGCCCACAGAGGAGGGCAGTGCTGGGGGAACCGTGATAGCTGATAGTCAGAAGTAACCACATGTAATGACCAGCAAATCCACTAGCCGCACTGAGCAACAGCAGCATTGCATGCATTGGACTCATTGCCTGTACTGAGTTCGCGGGACATCAACATTATGATAGAAGATCCAGGAATACTTCTTAAGGCTGGCACGTTCCTCTGTAAACTCTTCCTCTGTTTGTCATGTTGCACAGTAATTCAAGCTACCACGCTGTGCTTCCCAATCGCCATTCACTTCCAAAAACATCCAGCAGTCCATGACACATGTCTGAAAGTAAAATAGTGCTCTATTTTAGTCCTCTGTCTCTAAGGGTGTGAGGATAATTTATTTTTAAGAGACATAAGCTGGGAATCAAAGGCTGGTGGTAAAAATCTGGTTTAGGTTTTGAACTCAGTGGGAGGTTTGCCTGAGTTTCAGTGAAACCAAGGTGTCACTGTTTTTGTTCCCATGATGATACAGACTCCTGTCACAGCTTCAAAGAAAGCCTGTCTGGTTGTATCCACGTGAAAAGAGATAAATAAAAACACACTGATAAGTGGTTCACGAGAACTGTAAAGGCTCAGATTCTTCATTGACATTATATGTCATTTTTAAGGGTTATGGGTAAGGTCATATCTTTACATGCAACTAACTGTAAATGAGAGATCTGTTGTCAATCAGTTGTGAAAAGATTTAAGGCAACTGACTTCAGTGTTTGCTTTGAAATTGTCCAAAGAGCAGGCAGTCACCTGGAAGACTTTCATTTTGACTGCTTCTGCTCTGTGCGTTACTTATTAGGTAGCTAAGTTACACAGTGTTGAATTATTTATCATATTTAAATATGCTGTGATGTTTTTTCTGTTCTGAAGTTATTTTGAAAAGAATTGATGAATTGTACGCACTGTCATAACTGAGGAATATTGACTTAGGAGAGGTCAAGGCTGCCTTTGAGATAAATGCGTATCAGGCGGATGGCATTTGATAACCACTTAGTGTTAAAGGTGCTATTCAGGAAGATCCCGTCTGCTGGTTTAATGGTATCTAAAAAGACGTGCTCATGTTTTTGTAACAGTAGTGTATTGAAAAATATGCTTTCTTTGAAGCGAACTCAGTACAGGCAATGAGTCCAATGCATGCAATGCTGCTGTTGCTCAGTGCGGCTAGTGGATTTGCTGGTCATTACATGTGGTTACTTCTGACTATCAGCTACCAAAAGAGAAAGTAAATATGTGCTGCATCTCCTGATTGAGACCTTACTGGCCCTATCTCCTCCCAGTGCTAGTTCACACCACCAAAATGCTGGTCTTCTCGTTACGCAGAAATAAATAAATAAATAAATAAACAAACAAATAAGTATCTGTCCTGTTATCTCTCTCTTCTGATAGTTGTGTGCATCTACAGGGGGGCAAAACAGGGGTGCCTGAGCTTGTTGATCCAAAATTTTGTTGATCCAAATCTTCATTATGAATATGTCCCTGCTAACAGAGGTACCAGCTATTCCCTCTGCTGTTTGGGGCACTTGCATCCTTGGAGAGAGCAGTGATGGCAGATCGTGTGTCCTCCACGCAGGAGGCTTCAGACGCTGCTCTCCAAATGGGCTGCCTCCAGCATGTACTGGTGCACAGGGATATACCTCCCCAGGTGCTGGACTTTGCACTGTGGGACTTGGAAACAGAAGAAAAAACATTTTTTTACCTCCTCCAAGCTCAAAAACTGTCCATCCTGATGAGCAGGAAGAAAGGTGATGAGGTAGCATGAGGCTTTCATGGATGAACAAGGAGCCCTGACAAAACTCAAACATGAAAGGGAAGCATACAGGAGATGGAAGCATGGGACAGTGGCTTGGGAAGAATACAGACATGCTGTCCGAGTGTGCAGGGATCGAAAGCCAGAGCCCTGTTGGAGTTGAATCTGGCAAGGGGTGTGAAGGGCAACACGAAAGGCTTCTATAGGTACATCCGCAGCAGAATGAACAATACAGAAGATGTGGGCCTGCTGCTGAATGGGAGTAGGGACCCGGTCACAAAGGACATGCAGAAGAACTACTTCTGAACGCAGGAAGGACAGGAAGGTGTCTGGGAGTACTCAGCACGGACTTACAAAGGGCAAATTGTGTCTGACCAACCTGATAGCTGTCTTAGGTAAAATAAGTGGCTTGGTGGATGAGGAGAGAGCATTGGATGTCATTTAGCTCAACTTCAGAAGGGATTTTGATACTCTGTTTTCTGCAAGACCCGCTTAGACAAACTGATGACTATTGGCTAGAAAAGCAGACAGTGAGATGGATTTAAAGCCAGCTGAATGGCTTGACTCAATGATTGTGGCACTGAGTCCACCTGGAGGCCAGTCAATAGTGGTGTACCCCAGGGGTCGACACTGGGGCTAATACTGTTGAACATCTTCATCAGACACCGGGACTGACTGCACCCTCAGCAAGTTTGCAGATGATACAAAAGTAGAGACATGGTTGACATGACCAGGTGAGTGTGCAGCCATTCAGAGGGACCTGGACAGGCTGGAGAAATGGGCTGACAGGAACCTCATGAAGTTCCACAAGGGGAAATGCAAAGTCTTTCGTATTGGGATGAGTAACTCCATACACCAGTAGAGGCTGAGGGCTGAACGGCTGGAAAGCGGCTCGGCAGAAAAGGACCTGGGGGTCTTGGTAGACACCAAGCTGACTGTGAGCCAGCAGTGTGTCCTAGCCACAACAAAGGCTGAGGAAATCCTGGGCTGCATTAGGAGGAGTGTTGCAAGCAGGTGGGAGGGAGTTGATCCTTCCCCTCCGTCGTTAAGAAAATTAACTCTATCCCAGCGGAAACCAGGACACTCTCTACTCAGCACTGGAGTGAGGCCACACTCGGAGTGCTGTGTCCGGTCCTGGGCTCGTCGGTGCAAGGGAGACATGGCCATACTGGAAGAGAGTCCAACAAAGGGCCACAAGGATGATTAAGGGACTGGAGCACCTCACGTATGAAGAAAGGCTGAGACAGTTGAGACTGTTTAGCTTGGAGAAGAGAAGGCTCAGGCTCATCATTGCGTATAAATACCTGAAGGGAGGGTGCAAAGAGGATGGAGCCAGGCTCTGCTCAGTGGTAACCAGTGAATAGAGAAGAGGCAATAGGCGCAAACTTAAATACAAGAAATTTTATTTAAACATAAGAAAATGGTTTTTCACTGTGAGGGTGGTCAAACCTTGCCACAGGCTGCCCAGAGAGCTTGTGGAGCGTCCATCTTTAGAGATATCCAACACCTGATGGGACAATGTCCTGAGCAACCTGCCCTAGCTGACCCTGCTTTGAGCAGGAGGATTGGACTGCAAGTTCTCCAGAGGTCCACTCCAACCTCAACTCCTCTGAGGTTTTGTGAATATGAGTACTGCAGCTTCTTCTCTTCTGACAAGAGAGAGGGAATAACCTGATTTGTTCTGGATAAATGTCAAGAAGAAAAACATCTCTGTCCTTGACTGCTTGATCAATCTTGAAATCTGAGTTACAAAACTAATCTGCTGCTCTCACAGCCCCTCTCATGGATCCCCCTTCTCTGACTCCACTCTTGCCTCTGAGGCCATGCTGTGTTTCAGAGAATTTCATTAATATCTCCTGCAAGATTTCCATGGCAGGCTGCATACTGCTGGGCTGGTGCCATGAGGTGCACCTGGAAGATATTCCAGTACATAGCTTTGTTGTCGTCATAATTTTCCTACAGGTGTTTCTGACACTGACACTAGCCTCACCACTGAGGCTTACAGCACATGAGATGGGAAATGAGGAAGGCAACCCAGCCTTCCACAACTGCCTGGGAGTTTGGACTTCCTTACAGTTCCCAGAGCACTTTCCTCCTTCCTTACGCACCAGGGCGCTGAAGAGCAGCAAAGCCAGAAGGGTCTGGGAGATGCTCTCTCAGGACCAGAAGGAGCCTGGAGAGCAGATTTGGTCAGGGGCTCTGGGAAGTGAATGAAGAGCCCCTTGGGAAGACAGTGAGGGGTGACCACTGCTTGGCACGTGGAATGGAGGAGGGGAATTGTGGTAGAGAGGGCTGGCACTGAGCACCAGTGGGTCACTCCGCAGCCACATTCACTTTCAGCCGCTCACAGCAGTGCCAAACCCTGTGGCACCAGGGGGAGAAACCCACAGCAGCACCGCCTGGCATCCCAGCACCCAGCTGCAGCCCCAGGCATCCGGCTGCAGTGACATGGCAGTGAGGCTCCTTGGTGCTGAGCAGGGCTGAGGAATGACTGCCAATGTGATGCGCTCGTGTCTGTGTGAGTGTGCCGCAGAGAAGTGCGGTGTCTCTCTGCACGTGTGCCCCCAGCCTTGGCTCCCAGGTACAGCCACACCAATGGGGGTCTGTGCTGCCTACAGCAGTCTAGGGGGAACAGAGATGGGAAAAATGTACCTCCTGGTTCAGAGAACCCTTTCTTCTGGGTTGGGTTTTGAAGCTTCCTTGGGCAAAGGGATCCCAAGAGAGTGTCCTCACAGTGGGGACTGTGACAGAGAAGCATGGCTCAGAATGCACGGTCCAGCAAGAGGCACTGCCTGGAAACACCAAGGCATGTGTTTGGAGACGGCTAACTAGCCGTGCCCAGGTAGCCAGGGGTCACACAGATCAGCAGACAGAGTGGCAGTAGTGGAAGGAAATGGCAGGGGCACTTTCTCTTTGAGTGGTTCCATGAGTCTTTTCACTCCTGTCAGTGGCGTGTTTTTGAGATACACCTCTGCACTGGCCCAGTTGTTGTGCTCTGTTTCACCCTGCGGAGCAGCCTCAGAGGGTGGGAACTGGGTTCCTCTGCGATGAGCTGGCCCCAGAAGTTGTGCCCCGGGAGCACAACTAATGTGCTCCAGCTGTCTGTAGGCTTCCAGTCCGTAGCACAAGACCAAAGGTAAGCCAAAAGGAAAGCAACCCAAAACGTCCCAAGTGTGAACATCACGCCCTCTACAACAGCAGTTTTGTTCCATCCTGGCAGCTGGGGGCCAAGAAGGCTGTAGGAAAAAGGCCTGATGGGAGAGGGAGTGTTAACAGCACGTGAAAATCCTCAGGGAGCCCCGGGTCCCTCACCGCAGTCTCTCCGGCCGGCAGGAGGCATGCTTCAGCCCCTCACACAGCAGCTGCACCCCAGCATCTCCAATGTCATTATCAGCCAGGTCCAGCTCCCGCAGACTCAGGCTGGTGCTGAGCACAGCGGCCAGGTCCCCGCAGCCGGTGCTGGTGATCTGGCAGCACTGCAGCCTGCAGGGGAGGCACACAAAGAGGAGCTGTGGGATTGTCACAGCCACCAAGAGACAGACGCACCCGCTCACCAGCCTTCCCATTTCAGTCCCACTAGTCCCTGACCCTGAGCTTCCCCAGGCACTGGGCACCTCCCAAGGCTACAGACAAGAAATGGGAATTTCCGGGCAATTTGTTTTGTTTGCAAAGTCATCGCAGTGTGCATGCTAGTCATCCCACCACTGTAGCGGTAATTGTGCGGCTGCGTTCCCATGGCTCGGCAGAGCGCTCTAGAGCCACAGGAGATGCCCCGCATGGCTCAAACAATCCAGGCAGAGCTGGCAGAGACAACACAGGGCCTGCACAAGAGCCCCGATGTTTGGCATGGCAGCCCGGGTGGCGATGTGAGTAAAGGCAAGGACTATGAGGGAGCTGAGTGGCCCAGGCCTGGCAGAAGAGGGACTTGTTCTCTGCCCTCCTCCGGTGCCCGCTCACGTGGGACTGAACACCCTGGACTCAGCAGACACCAGGGCTGGGGAAACAGGTGCCTGGAGGGTTGCCCCTTTCACACATTCCTCTTGCTCTCCGGGCAGGCAGGCAGGGAGCACGGGATGAGCAGGGACCCAGTGCTGCAGGCTCACCTCGATGGCAGCCTCTCCCCATCCCTGCAGGCAGCAGCTGACCAGCCTCACCCACAGCCCAGACCCCATCAAGGGCTGCCCACAAGGCAGCCAGGGAAATGCCCCAAGAGGCCCTGAGTCCCTCATCCCACCATCTCCAGCCAGCAGATGGATTGCTTCAGCCCCTTGCACAGCAGCTGCAGTCCAGCGTCACCAAAATAATTTTCTCCAAGTCCTAGCTCCCACAGGCTCTGGTTGGTGCTAAGCACGGTGGCCAGGCCCCACACATGGCCAGGTCACCCTGCCTACACTCATGGCACCCAGCGCTTGGCCAACGAGGACTTGGTGCTGGAGCCACCGTTTACTCCAAGCCCAGCCCTCGGCCTCCTCTGAGCCCATTTCTTCCCAGAAGGTAATAAATGGGTCTTCTCAGCAGTGCACAATGGAAAGACAAGAGGCAACAGGCAGGAGTTGCAACACAGGAAATTAATTAGACTTTAGATCTCTGTGCCCTGTCCCCCACCATGAGTGTGGTCAAACAATGGAACAGGATGCCAGAGAGGCTGTGGAGCCTCATCCTTGGAAACATTCCTAAACCAATTGGACAAGACCCTGAACAAATGAATCTACTGCAGCCCACCTTTGAACACAAAGGACTGTTAGAGGACCTCTGGAGTTTCCCTCTTACATAAACTACTTTATGATTCTGGATCTGGGCAAGACCCTGCTGGTTAAGTGCCCTTCTGCAAATGGCTGGAGCCACGGAGAGTCTGGAAAACAGGTTTATGGAGACTATATATAGAATAGAATAGAATAGAATAGAATAGAATAGAATAGAATAGAATAGAATAGAATATTTCAGTTGGAAGAGACCTACAGTGATCATCTAGCCCAACTGCCTGACCAACTCAGGGCTGACCAAAAGTTAAAGCATGTTGTTAAGGGCATTGTCCAAATGCCTCTTAACCGCTGGCAGTCATGGGGCATTGACCACCTCTCTAGGAAGCCTGTTCCAGTGTTCGACCAACCTCTCGGCAAACAAATGCTTCCTAATGTACAGTCTAAACCTCCCCTGATGCAGCTTTGAACCATTCCTATGCATCCTGTCCCTGGATCCCAGGGAGAAGAGATCAGCACCTCCCTCTCCACTTCACCTCCTCAGGAAGCTGTAGAGAGCTATGAGGTCGCCCCTCAGCCTCCTTTTCTCCAAATTAGACAAACCCAGAGTCTCCAATCACTCCTCAGAGGACAACCCTTTCTTCACTAAAAGGGTTGTCAAGCACTGGAACAGGCTGCCCAGGGAAGTGGTTGAGTCACCATCCCCAGAGGTATTTAAAAGATGTGTAGATGTGGTGCTTAGGGACATGGTTTAGTGGCGGACTTGGCAGTGCTAGTTAACAGTTGGATTCAATGATCTTATAGGTCTTTTCCAACCTAAACGATTCTACGATTCTGTGCCTTCCAACCCTGTCACCAGCTTTGTTGCCCTCCTCTGGACGCATTCGAGGACCTTCACATCCTTCCCAGATGGTGGGGCCCAGAACTGCACACAGTACTCCAGGTGAGGCCGCAACAATGCTGAATACAGTAGGATAATCACTTTCGACTGGCTGTGTCCTCTTGTCCCTTGAGAGAGTCAACAGCAACTGCCCATTTAGTATCATCAGGAAACTTGCTAATGGTTCATTCAAATCCCGCATCCAGATCATTGATCAAAGTATTGAACAGCACTGGCCCTAGGATTGAGCCCTGAGGAACACCGCTGGTGACCGGTCGCCAGCCACATGTAGCCCCATTCACTGCAGTGAATGCCAGTTCTTCACCCAGCGCACCGTGAACCCGCTCATCCCACAGCTGCACAACTTGTCCAGAAGATGCTGTGAGGGACAATATCAAAAGCCTTACCAAAATCTAGAAAAGCCACATCCACCGCCTTCCCTTCATCCACCAGTCAGGTGACCTTATCGTAGAAGGATATCGAACTAGTTAAACAGGATTTACCCTTTGTGAAGCCACGTTGACTGTGCTGATGATTGCATTGTCCTTTAAATGCCTTTCAGTAGCACCCAGGGTGATCTGCTCTGTAATTCTTCCACGTGCTGAGCTTAGACTAAGAGGTCTGTGGTTTCCTGGGTGGGTGGGTGGATGGCGGCTGTGATTGCACTCCTTCAGCCTCTGGGAAGGGAGGCCTGGACATCATTAGCGTTTCATTGGGCCAAAGGTGTGGAGACAGCAGAGCCCATGGGAGAAACGGAGAGGTTTCCTCTCTCCCCTGGGAAATGTTTTCTTTTTTTCACCATTGATGAAACTATTTAAGGTAAAACCATCATGACTATGTCTAAACACTGCTAAAGCCTGTGAAGGTGTTCAAAAGGGCTTTAGACATTTAAATTCAACCCTCTCTGCTCTGAAATCGCTCTGCACTGGGAAACACTTGCACAAAGGCTGGGTTGGGAGGGTGGGTTTTCGTTTGGTTTTGGTTTGGGTTTTTGGTTTTTTTTTTTTGTTAGCATGTGACCAAGAACTGTAGGAGGAAACAGAACAAAGTCTGGGCTGAGGCAGAGGTGATCAGCTGCCCCTTTCCAGGCAGCCCCAGAGCATGACAGCTGGGTGCACCCCACAACCAACCTTCCCAGATGCTGCTGGGTGAGTCCCCAGGGCAGAACTTGGGGACAGCTGGGAGACAGGAGTGAGAAAATGTGAGGCAAAGAGCCCTGCAAACACCAAGGTCAGTGAAGAAGGAGGAGGAGGAGGAGGAGGCTCTCCAGGCACCGGAACAGAGATTCCCCTGCAGCCCATGGTGAAGACCATGGTGATGCAGGTTGTCCCCCTGCAGCCCATGGAGGTCCACGGTGGAGCAGACACCCAGCCTGCAGCCCGGGGAGGACTCCATGCCTCAGCAGGTGGATGTGCCCTGAAGAAAGTTGCAGCCAGTGGAGAGCCCACGCTGGAGCAGGTTTTCTGGCAGGACCTGTGGCCCATGGGGAGCCCACACTAAAGCAGTTCGTGAAAGACTGTACCCTGTGGGGAACCCATGCTGGAGCAGTCCATTCGTGAAGGACTGTATCCTGTGGAAAGGACCCATGCTGGAGCAGTTTGTATCCCATGAGTGGGACCCCACACTGGAGCAGGAGAAGAACGTGAGGGGGAAGGAGTGGCAGAGACAGAGTGTTACGGACTGACCGCAACCCCCATTCCTCATCCCCCCGCACTGCTCAGGGGAAGAAGGTAGAAGAGTCAGGAGTGTAGCTGAGCCCAGGAAGAAGGGGTGGTGGGTAAAGGTATTTTTAGTTTTGTTTTTGTTTTTCACTATCCTACTCTATTTTTAACTGGCAATTAAATTAATCTTCCCCAAGGTGAGTCTGGTTTGCCCACAACGGTAATTGGTGAGCATCTCCCTGTCCTTATCTCAACCCTTGAGCTGATCTGATTTTCTCCCCCTGTCTTGTTGAGGAGGGAGAGTGAGAGAGCAGCCGGGTGGGCATCTGGCAGCCAGAGAAGGTCAACCCACCACACTGACAGAGGGGGAAAAAAATCCTTCTCCACCTTCCTTGTTTCTTAAACACTTTCCCTTGGCACCGGCTGTATGTCACTGCTGATGACAGGGCACCAGCTCCGTGGTGCTTTGGTCTGACCCAGGTGGCAGCTCTTGTGCAACAGGAGCAGGAGACAGGCTGAGGACCGGTGCCAATGCTCGATCCTGACACCAAGCACCTCTCTGCATCCCTAGGCAGAAGACTGAAACCTGTCCTGAGCTGGAGGCACCGTGGGCACAGCTGGGGCTATGCGAGCTGGAGCAGGGGCAGGTGGGAGGCAGGAGGGGCTCAGCCAGAGGGGGAGCACAGCTGCAGGTGCAGGGCACGACGCTTGGTGCAGACTGAGAAGAAGGAAGGGTGAGGCTGACAGTGTGGAAAAGGGTCCATCTGGGAAGGAGGAGGAAGAGACAAAAGAAGCTGTTTCTGCAGTGGACGCCGGCCAGGTGGGAGGGTGGTTCCCCTCCCCAGCATTGCCTGTCCTCCTGCTCCCACCAGCACTTGGGAAGCAGGGTTTTCCTGCCCACCCTCACAGGATGGAGAGCAGCAGCCTGTGGAGTCAGGGCCCTGCCCTGCTCCCCTCCCACCCAAGGGTAGGACTGGCCCCTGGGAAAGCGGTTCAAGATGGGATGCAGGTGGCTGAAGAAGAAAGGACTCCTCCAACGCTTGTCTCTCTCTTCAAATGCAAGAGACTGTCCTGCCTCTCACGGTGTGTTGACACCAAGACACTTTTCCCCAAGGGTCGATGCGTGCTCAGGCCGAGGTCCCATCCCTGAGCCAGGTGTGGCTGATCAGTAGCACTGGGGACATGCCTTGGGCTTGGGGACAAGGGCCAGTGTCTCAGCACAGACAGCTTTGAATCTCCAGCAGCAGCAGCAGCAGCAGCTCCAAGACCATCTGGCCTGAACAAGGCCTGTGGAATCTGTCTGCCTTCTCCCTGCATGTAAAGCTGAACAGCTTGTGAACGCCACAGCCCTGGGAGAAAAGCTGCCGCTGGGACTAGAGGGAGAGACCCAGTGAGTGCCAGCCCTTCCCTTCCCTTCCCTTCCCTTCCCTTCCCTTCCCTTCCCTTCCCTTCCCTTCCCTTCCCTTCCCTTCCCTTCCCTTCCCTTCCCTTCCCTTCCCTTCCCTTCCCTTCCCTTCCCTTCCCTTCCCTTCCCTTCCCTTCCCTTCCCTTCCCTGTGGACAACAATTGCAGACTGGTGTGGACTTTCCGTGAGAGGTTGTGAGATCAGCCATTGGCAGTGTGAGGGGTTTGGAGAGGCAGGAGAAGCACAGCACACAGACAAGGAGCTTTAGCCCAGCTCCCACAGAGCTCTCTTCCAAGGTGAGGCCGTAACGATTCAGTGACAGCATTTCCATCACGTGCCCCTGTCTTTCCCCAGCCCTCCTCCTCCCCTGAGAAAGTCTGGCCCTGTTGGCCATCTCCAGCCCCCCAAATCACCAGGGCTCCTCAGAGCAGGCCTCCGGGCTAGAGGGAGCAGCCCCACCTGTGCCTTTCTGTGGACATACCAACTGCAGCTGGTGCCGAACCCCACTACTTGACATCAGGGAAGATCCACAGAGGCTCAGCGCCAGGGAACCAGCTTCTCCCACTCCCATGGTGATGGAGCTGGGCCACACATCCGTGCGGGATTCTCTGCAGTGCCTGGTGGCCCCAACATGCCTTCCTGACCTGTGATGGGGGGTGCCCCAGAGAAGGGTGTGGGCTGGGGGTCCAGGAAGGCACATGGGCCCAGTGTGGGGCTCTGAAATCTCCTGTGAACCCAGGAGTGCTGAGTCCATGGGGCAGGGAACCACCGCCCCTCCCAGACCGGGGCAGAGGACCCAGGGGTCCGGGCTGTCTGCCTGCGCTCCTCTCCTGCCCCGACACCAAATTGTGCTATTTGGGGGGATGGTGCTCACTAGAACCCCGGTAAGGACCTTTTTCCCACTGTGCCTCCGAAACACTGGGTGCCCCAAGGGCTGGCACCATCTGCCCTTTGCCTCTCCCAGCCTCATGGGGGGACACTCCAGTTTGCCCTAACCTGCCCTTATCTAGGGGCACGTGGTGGGTGGGAAGGGGATCTCCTTTACAGAGACATCCCAGGCGTTCGGGGTCCCTCAGCCACTCTGCTCATCACGGTGGTGCAGCCAGAGAGGACCCAGGTGTCCGGGCGCTGGCAGAGGTGTGGGGACGTGGACACGGAAACACAAACACACACACACGCAGAGCGTGGCTTTGCTGAAGGGGTTTATTGATCATGAGAGGAAAATGGCCCAGGGCTCCCAGGGGATCAGGTGGGGTCATCCAGGGATGATCATCTCCTCACGCTGCTGGAGGGGGACAGGAAAAGGGTGTCACCACCAGCTCCGGTCCTGAAAGACAGAGCCCAAACCGTGACCCCCAGCGTCCGCTGGGACATGAGAGGGGCCTTGTCCCCACCGTCTCTCTCTGCAGAGACCTGGGGAAGGAGAAGAGAATTGGAGCCCTCAATATACCCAGGACAGGACGTGGCTCTCCTGAGACCCCTATGGCACACAGAGCCCTTTGCCCAGTGTGTCATTACCCTGGGATGCCCCTAAATCTCCCCGGAGCCCTGTCCAGCCCTCACGGTGATCCTGGGGGTCTGTATGGCACCAGAGCCCCTGCCTGGCCTGCACGGTGACCCTCTGGGTCTGTAGAGCCCCACTGAGTGCAGGGACAGGCATGGGGGCAGCTCTGTCCAGCTCACCCTGGGACGTGGATGATGGACAGTCCCCTCTGTTTCCCTCTCCCACACCCACGTTCTGCCCACCCCTGAGGGCTCAGGGATCCCCTGGGGCCCAGAATCCTCTGTGAGGCTCAAGATGCCCTGATGCTGCTCACCTAGCCATCAACGGCTGCAGCCATGCGTTTCTGCCGCGCAAGCTCCACCAGCTTGTCAGCCACAGGGGGCTGGGGAGAAAGGGAGGGTTAGGGACACGCCTGGGTGCACTGGGGTGTACTGGGAGGCAGGGGAAAGCAATGGGGTCCTTGGGGAAGGTGCCTCCAGGGGAAAACGGGGTACATGAGTTTGTATGGTGGTGCACAGAAAGCAGTGGGGGTCCTGGGGAAGGGGCCCACCTGGGTGCGTGGCTGTGTACTGGGGCATCCTGAGGTGCACTGGGGTGTACTGGGTTGTAAAGGGATGGATGGGAATGCAATGGGGGCCCTGGGAAAACACTGGGGTGCGGGGGTGTTCTCTGGGGTTGCAGTGGGGTGCACTGGGGCACACTGGGATGCCCTGAAGTGTTGTGGCCATGGGAAGGGAGGGTCTGGGGCCAGCAGAACTCATGGTACCTACCTCAGCCCTCTTCACTCGCCCGATTTTGAATTCCCTCTGTAGAGAGACCATGAGACCTCACTGGTCACTGGGATGTCCCCAGTCCCAGCAAGGGATGGGAGGACCAAAGTGCCCTCCAGTTCCCCAGACTGGATGCCCTCCAAGTCCACCTCACTACTTACATGCCGGTAATAACTTCCACTTGCTTCAAAGAATGCCTAGGAAAGAAGAGCAAAGGGGTGGTCTGGATTGGACCTTGGTGGGGCTGTGGGTGGGGCACAGGTGTCCCCAGTCCCCCCAGGCCCATGGCTTCCCCCAGGTCTGAGGGGGAAAATCCCTCCTGCTCCCCCCACCCCCATTCATTCCAGTTTCACCTGGGATACCTGTTCATGCAAGGACCAGGGGTGGGGATGGAGACAAGGATAGCGTGGGGAATTTGCGGCCTCCAAAGAGGACGGGGGTTGCGGGGACCCAGAGACAGGGCACTGGGGTGAATTAGCATGGAATTGTGGGAGGGAGAAAGCTGCGTTGCCCGGGGCTGGAGGTGCAGGGGAGCCTGGAGGAGCCCCTTGCTTGGAAAAGGGAGAGGACAAGTCAAGGGGTTTCATGCTCACCACTGCAAATTTAATTCTGCAGGAGAACTGATGTCCTGCAGCCAAGACCCATCCGCAGCCTTGAGCCCCTCCCTGTGGCATTGGGGACTCACCTGAGCATCTTCTGGGGTGCACAGCAGGATGGTGAAGAGCAGGGCCACGCTGAGCACTGCGACCTTCATCTTCCTCTGCGGTGTGGCGAGTCCTGGGTGAAGCTGGAGAAGGTGAGGGGCAGATTTATCCCTCCCAGGACTCCTCCTTGCCCCGCCCCGAGAGCCCCCAGGGCATAGCCAGGCTTGGCAGAGACACCAGCCCTGGCAACAAGCCCAGCCCCGGCACAGAGTCACCCCCGCCTCTGGCACTGATCTAGCCACCTTCCCCGGCATCAGTCCAGCTTCCAGCATGGGGCAGCTGCACATGGAAGGGCCAAGGCATCTGGGGGTGGCGAGGGGAGGCAGAGAGAGCGCCCCTGACAGCTGGACACCCTACGGTGACGACTCACTGCTCCAACACGAAACCATCCTCCAACAGTCCCCCAAAGCCAGATCCCTCCCACCTCCCAGTGCCCCTCGCCTCCCAGCACTGCCATCTCCCAGTGCCGCTGGCCTCCCAGAGCCGTCTTTCCCTCTGGGACTCCCCCAGGGATGACGCCAGCTTCAGACCAGGGGTCTTTAAGCAGAATTGTCTCTGAGCCTTCTCCAGCCCCTTGGGTAAATGGGGGGCTGGGACCAACCCCTCTTCTTGGGGCACCAGGGACCCCAGGATTAGGGAACACTGGGAGGTGGGAGGACAACTCGGGGCACGGGCAATGGGGACAGCCAGGTGACTGGGACCTTCAGTCACTGGAGGCAATAGGGAGCACTGGCGAATGCTGGGCAGCGGGAGATGAGGGCTCGGCTTGAGGGAAGTGCTGGGGTGGTGGCAGTGCCCAGCTCCAGCCCACCCCATTTCCCTTGCACTGCAGGCCTCAAACTGGTCCAGTCCCCAGCCACGGCCTCCCCAGAACAGAGAACAGAGGGGAATATCCCCTGCCCTGGCCCTCACCCTCACCCTGCCACTGCCTGGGGCCACCGTGCCCTCCCAGACAACCTGGGTCCCACTCTGCAGAGCTGCCCCCAGACGGTGGGTCCCAGTGACTCTGTCCCCAACAAGGCTCTGGCTCCAGCCCTGTCCCTGGCTGGGACTCGGCCACAGCTCACCAAAGGCCCTTGTCCCCAGGGAGTGTCCCTTCAATGCCCTCGTCCTCGGCCCAGGCCAGCGCTGTCCCTGAGCAGGATGTGGCCATTCAGAGGGACACGCTGAAGCATCTGCTTGTCCCCAGGCAGCCACTCAGAGCTAATTGCGGGGACGGAGCTCCCCTGGCAAGAGGAGGGATGTTTGTCCCCGCAGCATCTCTGATAAGCCGTGTTTGCCCAGGGCTCGTGGCACAAGGAGCCCATTCAGCAAGACGGGTTCTTCACGAGAGTGCCTGATCGAGAGGAGCCGGGGCGGGGGCGGTTAAAGCAGTCTGGACGCCTGGGCTCCCTCCATCCCCAGCAGCAGGCAGAGCCCACAGAGGAGGGCAGTGCTGGGGGAACCGTGGAGGAGCAGGTCCTGGGGCACCCCGCACGCCGGGGCTCCCTCGCTCCCCTGGGGACAGGCTGGAGCCCAGAGGTGGGGGCAGTCCCGGGGGAGCAGCCTGACACCCGGGGTGTCGCTCTCCTTCGGGAAAGCCTGGTGGCAGGGGAGTCCTGCAGGAGCAGGGCTTAGAGCAACCTGGGTGATGGAGCTGTCTCCCCAGCGGCACTGCGTCCCTTTCCCTCCCCCACTTCTGCCTGCCGCGCAGCTACCCCTGGCTTTCCAGGGTGGTTTCCTTCACAGCACCCCTGGCCCAAACATCACCAGCCTGGGGGCCCTGGGCAGCATCCTCTGGCCAGTGTGGGGCAGGGGCGGTGTGGGATTGTGTACAACTGGTTCAGCTCTCCACTCTGAGTGCAGAGAGCCACTGGGTGAAGCTGCTGGCCTCGCTCGCGCAAGCCAAGCAAGACGTTTTCCAGCAATCCGGCATCGATGCACCCGTTCTTTCCAGTCGTGACACTCACACGATCTGCCGTCACTGCTCTCTCCAAGGATGCAAGTGCCCCAAACAGCAGAGGGAATAGCTGGTACCTCTGTTAGCAGGGACATATTCATAATGAAGATTTGGATCAACAAAATTTTGGATCAACAAGCTCAGGCACCCCTGTTTTGCCCCCCTGTAGATGCACACAACTATCAGAAGAGAGAGATAACAGGACAGATACTTATTTGTTTGTTTATTTATTTATTTATTTATTTCTGCGTAACGAGAAGACCAGCATTTTGGTGGTGTGAACTAGCACTGGGAGGAGATAGGGCCAGTAAGGTCTCAATCAGGAGATGCAGCACATATTTACTTTCTCTTTTGGTAGCTGATAGTCAGAAGTAACCACATGTAATGACCAGCAAATCCACTAGCCGCACTGAGCAACAGCAGCATTGCATGCATTGGACTCATTGCCTGTACTGAGTTC
Source organism: Aptenodytes patagonicus (assembly GCF_965638725.1). Taxonomy (NCBI): domain Eukaryota; kingdom Metazoa; phylum Chordata; class Aves; order Sphenisciformes; family Spheniscidae; genus Aptenodytes; species Aptenodytes patagonicus. The sequence goes on from NC_134972.1 coordinate 6,531,636, forward strand.
GCTTCAAAGAAAGCATATTTTTCAATACACTACTGTTACAAAAACATGAGCACGTCTTTTTAGATACCATTAAACCAGCAGACGGGATCTTCCTGAATAGCACCTTTAACACTAAGTGGTTATCAAATGCCATCCGCCTGATACGCATTTATCTCAAAGGCAGCCTTGACCTCTCCTAAGTCAATATTCCTCAGTTATGACAGTGCGTACAATTCATCAATTCTTTTCAAAATAACTTCAGAACAGAAAAAACATCACAGCATATTTAAATATGATAAATAATTCAACACTGTGTAACTTAGCTACCTAATAAGTAACGCACAAAGCAGAAGCAGTCAAAATGAAAGTCTTCCAGGTGACTGCCTGCTCTTTGGACAATTTCAAAGCAAACACTGAAGTCAGTTGCCTTAAATCTTTTCACAACTGATTGACAACAGATCTCTCATTTACAGTTAGTTGCATGTAAAGATATGACCTTACCCATAACCCTTAAAAATGACATATAATGTCAATGAAGAATCTGAGCCTTTACAGTTCTCGTGAACCACTTATCAGTGTGTTTTTATTTATCTCTTTTCACGTGGATACAACCAGACAGGCTTTCTTTGAAGCTGTGACAGGAGTCTGTATCATCATGGGAACAAAAACAGTGACACCTTGGTTTCACTGAAACTCAGGCAAACCTCCCACTGAGTTCAAAACCTAAACCAGATTTTTACCACCAGCCTTTGATTCCCAGCTTATGTCTCTTAAAAATAAATTATCCTCACACCCTTAGAGACAGAGGACTAAAATAGAGCACTATTTTACTTTCAGACATGTGTCATGGACTGCTGGATGTTTTTGGAAGTGAATGGCGATTGGGAAGCACAGCGTGGTAGCTTGAATTACTGTGCAACATGACAAACAGAGGAAGAGTTTACAGAGGAACGTGCCAGCCTTAAGAAGTATTCCTGGATCTTCTATCATAATGTTGATGTCCCGCGAACTCAGTACAGGCAATGAGTCCAATGCATGCAATGCTGCTGTTGCTCAGTGCGGCTAGTGGATTTGCTGGTCATTACATGTGGTTACTTCTGACTATCAGCTATCACGGTTCCCCCAGCACTGCCCTCCTCTGTGGGCTCTGCCTGCTGCTGGGGATGGAGGGAGCCCAGGCGTCCAGACTGCTTTAACCGCCCCCGCCCCGGCTCCTCTCGATCAGGCACTCTCGTGAAGAACCCGTCTTGCTGAATGGGCTCCTTGTGCCACGAGCCCTGGGCAAACACGGCTTATCAGAGATGCTGCGGGGACAAACATCCCTCCTCTTGCCAGGGGAGCTCCGTCCCCGCAATTAGCTCTGAGTGGCTGCCTGGGGACAAGCAGATGCTTCAGCGTGTCCCTCTGAATGGCCACATCCTGCTCAGGGACAGCGCTGGCCTGGGCCGAGGACGAGGGCATTGAAGGGACACTCCCTGGGGACAAGGGCCTTTGGTGAGCTGTGGCCGAGTCCCAGCCAGGGACAGGGCTGGAGCCAGAGCCTTGTTGGGGACAGAGTCACTGGGACCCACCGTCTGGGGGCAGCTCTGCAGAGTGGGACCCAGGTTGTCTGGGAGGGCACGGTGGCCCCAGGCAGTGGCAGGGTGAGGGTGAGGGCCAGGGCAGGGGATATTCCCCTCTGTTCTCTGTTCTGGGGAGGCCGTGGCTGGGGACTGGACCAGTTTGAGGCCTGCAGTGCAAGGGAAATGGGGTGGGCTGGAGCTGGGCACTGCCACCACCCCAGCACTTCCCTCAAGCCGAGCCCTCATCTCCCGCTGCCCAGCATTTGCCAGTGCTCCCCATTGCCTCCAGTGACTGAAGGTCCCAGTCACCTGGCTGTCCCCATTGCCCGTGCCCCGAGTTGTCCTCCCACCTCCCAGTGTTCCCTAATCCTGGGGTCCCTGGTGCCCCAAGAAGAGGGGTCGGTCCCAGCCCCCCATTTACCCAAGGGGCTGGAGAGGGCTCAGAGACAATTCTGCTTAAAGACCCCTGGTCTGAAGCTGGCGTCATCCCTGGGGGAGTCCCAGAGGGAAAGACGGCTCTGGGAGGCCAGCGGCACTGGGAGATGGCAGTGCTGGGAGGCGAGGGGCACTGGGAGGTGGGAGGGATCTGGCTTTGGGGGACTGTTGGAGGATGGTTTCGTGTTGGAGCAGTGAGTCGTCACCGTAGGGTGTCCAGCTGTCAGGGGCGCTCTCTCTGCCTCCCCTCGCCACCCCCAGATGCCTTGGCCCTTCCATGTGCAGCTGCCCCATGCTGGAAGCTGGACTGATGCCGGGGAAGGTGGCTAGATCAGTGCCAGAGGCGGGGGTGACTCTGTGCCGGGGCTGGGCTTGTTGCCAGGGCTGGTGTCTCTGCCAAGCCTGGCTATGCCCTGGGGGCTCTCGGGGCGGGGCAAGGAGGAGTCCTGGGAGGGATAAATCTGCCCCTCACCTTCTCCAGCTTCACCCAGGACTCGCCACACCGCAGAGGAAGATGAAGGTCGCAGTGCTCAGCGTGGCCCTGCTCTTCACCATCCTGCTGTGCACCCCAGAAGATGCTCAGGTGAGTCCCCAATGCCACAGGGAGGGGCTCAAGGCTGCGGATGGGTCTTGGCTGCAGGACATCAGTTCTCCTGCAGAATTAAATTTGCAGTGGTGAGCATGAAGCCCCTTGACTTGTCCTCTCCCTTTTCCAAGCAAGGGGCTCCTCCAGGCTCCCCTGCACCTCCAGCCCCGGGCAACGCAGCTTTCTCCCTCCCACAATTCCATGCTAATTCACCCCAGTGCCCTGTCTCTGGGTCCCCGCAACCCCCGTCCTCTTTGGAGGCCGCAAATTCCCCACGCTATCCTTGTCTCCATCCCCACCCCTGGTCCTTGCATGAACAGGTATCCCAGGTGAAACTGGAATGAATGGGGGTGGGGGGAGCAGGAGGGATTTTCCCCCTCAGACCTGGGGGAAGCCATGGGCCTGGGGGGACTGGGGACACCTGTGCCCCACCCACAGCCCCACCAAGGTCCAATCCAGACCACCCCTTTGCTCTTCTTTCCTAGGCATTCTTTGAAGCAAGTGGATATTATTGCCGGCATGTAAGTAGTGGGGTGGACTTGGAGGGCATCCAGTCTGGGGAACTGGAGGGCAGTTCCCCGATCCCTTGCTGGGACTGGGGACATCCCAGTGACCAGTGAGGTCTCATGGTCTCTCTACAGAGGAGAATCAAAATCGGACGAGTGAAGAGGGCTGAGGTAGGTACCATGAGTTCTGCTGGCCCCAGACCCTCCCTTCCCATGGCCACAACACTTCAGGGCATCCCAGTGTGCCCCAGTGCACCCCACTGCAACCCCAGAGAACACCCCCGCACCCCAGTGTTTTCCCAGGGCCCCCGTTGCATTCCCATCCATCCCTTTACAACCCAGTACACCCCAGTGCACCTCAGGATGCCCCAGTACACAGCCACGCACCCAGGTGGGCCCCTTCCCCAGGACCCCCACTGCTTTCTGTGCACCACCATACAAACTCATGTACCCCGTTTTCCCCCGGAGGCACCTTCCCCAAGGACCCCATTGCTTTCCCCTGCCTCCCAGTACACCCCAGTGCACCCAGGCGTGTCCCTAACCCTCCCTTTCTCCCCAGCCCCCTGTGGCTGACAAGCTGGTGGAGCTTGCGCGGCAGAAACGCATGGCTGCAGCCGTTGATGGCTAGGTGAGCAGCATCAGGGCATCTTGAGCCTCACAGAGGATTCTGGGCCCCAGGGGATCCCTGAGCCCTCAGGGGTGGGCAGAACGTGGGTGTGGGAGAGGGAAACAGAGGGGACTGTCCATCATCCACGTCCCAGGGTGAGCTGGACAGAGCTGCCCCCATGCCTGTCCCTGCACTCAGTGGGGCTCTACAGACCCAGAGGGTCACCGTGCAGGCCAGGCAGGGGCTCTGGTGCCATACAGACCCCCAGGATCACCGTGAGGGCTGGACAGGGCTCCTGGGAGATTTAGGGGCATCCCAGGGTAATGACACACTGGGCAAAGGGCTCTGTGTGCCATAGGGGTCTCAGGAGAGCCACGTCCTGTCCTGGGTATATTGAGGGCTCCAATTCTCTTCTCCTTCCCCAGGTCTCTGCAGAGAGAGACGGTGGGGACAAGGCCCCTCTCATGTCCCAGCGGACGCTGGGGGTCACGGTTTGGGCTCTGTCTTTCAGGACCGGAGCTGGTGGTGACACCCTTTTCCTGTCCCCCTCCAGCAGCGTGAGGAGATGATCATCCCTGGATGACCCCACCTGATCCCCTGGGAGCCCTGGGCCATTTTCCTCTCATGATCAATAAACCCCTTCAGCAAAGCCACGCTCTGCGTGTGTGTGTGTTTGTGTTTCCGTGTCCACGTCCCCACTCCTCTGCCAGCGCCCGGACACCTGGGTCCTCTCTGGCTGCACCACCGTGATGAGCAGAGTGGCTGAGGGACCCCGAACGCCTGGGATGTCTCTGTAAAGGAGATCCCCTTCCCACCCACCACGTGCCCCTAGATAAGGGCAGGTTAGGGCAAACTGGAGTGTCCCCCCATGAGGCTGGGAGAGGCAAAGGGCAGATGGTGCCAGCCCTTGGGGCACCCAGTGTTTCGGAGGCACAGTGGGAAAAAGGTTCTTACCGGGGTTCTAGTGAGCACCATCCCCCCAAATAGCACAATTTGGTGTCGGGGCAGGAGAGGAGCGCAGGCAGACAGCCCGGACCCCTGGGTCCTCTGCCCCGGTCTGGGAGGGGCGGTGGTTCCCTGCCCCATGGACTCAGCACTCCTGGGTTCACAGGAGATTTCAGAGCCCCACACTGGGCCCATGTGCCTTCCTGGACCCCCAGCCCACACCCTTCTCTGGGGCACCCCCCATCACAGGTCAGGAAGGCATGTTGGGGCCACCAGGCACTGCAGAGAATCCCGCACGGATGTGTGGCCCAGCTCCATCACCATGGGAGTGGGAGAAGCTGGTTCCCTGGCGCTGAGCCTCTGTGGATCTTCCCTGATGTCAAGTAGTGGGGTTCGGCACCAGCTGCAGTTGGTATGTCCACAGAAAGGCACAGGTGGGGCTGCTCCCTCTAGCCCGGAGGCCTGCTCTGAGGAGCCCTGGTGATTTGGGGGGCTGGAGATGGCCAACAGGGCCAGACTTTCTCAGGGGAGGAGGAGGGCTGGGGAAAGACAGGGGCACGTGATGGAAATGCTGTCACTGAATCGTTACGGCCTCACCTTGGAAGAGAGCTCTGTGGGAGCTGGGCTAAAGCTCCTTGTCTGTGTGCTGTGCTTCTCCTGCCTCTCCAAACCCCTCACACTGCCAATGGCTGATCTCACAACCTCTCACGGAAAGTCCACACCAGTCTGCAATTGTTGTCCACAGGGAAGGGAAGGGAAGGGAAGGGAAGGGAAGGGAAGGGAAGGGAAGGGAAGGGAAGGGAAGGGAAGGGAAGGGAAGGGAAGGGAAGGGAAGGGAAGGGAAGGGAAGGGAAGGGAAGGGAAGGGAAGGGAAGGGAAGGGAAGGGCTGGCACTCACTGGGTCTCTCCCTCTAGTCCCAGCGGCAGCTTTTCTCCCAGGGCTGTGGCGTTCACAAGCTGTTCAGCTTTACATGCAGGGAGAAGGCAGACAGATTCCACAGGCCTTGTTCAGGCCAGATGGTCTTGGAGCTGCTGCTGCTGCTGCTGCTGGAGATTCAAAGCTGTCTGTGCTGAGACACTGGCCCTTGTCCCCAAGCCCAAGGCATGTCCCCAGTGCTACTGATCAGCCACACCTGGCTCAGGGATGGGACCTCGGCCTGAGCACGCATCGACCCTTGGGGAAAAGTGTCTTGGTGTCAACACACCGTGAGAGGCAGGACAGTCTCTTGCATTTGAAGAGAGAGACAAGCGTTGGAGGAGTCCTTTCTTCTTCAGCCACCTGCATCCCATCTTGAACCGCTTTCCCAGGGGCCAGTCCTACCCTTGGGTGGGAGGGGAGCAGGGCAGGGCCCTGACTCCACAGGCTGCTGCTCTCCATCCTGTGAGGGTGGGCAGGAAAACCCTGCTTCCCAAGTGCTGGTGGGAGCAGGAGGACAGGCAATGCTGGGGAGGGGAACCACCCTCCCACCTGGCCGGCGTCCACTGCAGAAACAGCTTCTTTTGTCTCTTCCTCCTCCTTCCCAGATGGACCCTTTTCCACACTGTCAGCCTCACCCTTCCTTCTTCTCAGTCTGCACCAAGCGTCGTGCCCTGCACCTGCAGCTGTGCTCCCCCTCTGGCTGAGCCCCTCCTGCCTCCCACCTGCCCCTGCTCCAGCTCGCATAGCCCCAGCTGTGCCCACGGTGCCTCCAGCTCAGGACAGGTTTCAGTCTTCTGCCTAGGGATGCAGAGAGGTGCTTGGTGTCAGGATCGAGCATTGGCACCGGTCCTCAGCCTGTCTCCTGCTCCTGTTGCACAAGAGCTGCCACCTGGGTCAGACCAAAGCACCACGGAGCTGGTGCCCTGTCATCAGCAGTGACATACAGCCGGTGCCAAGGGAAAGTGTTTAAGAAACAAGGAAGGTGGAGAAGGATTTTTTTCCCCCTCTGTCAGTGTGGTGGGTTGACCTTCTCTGGCTGCCAGATGCCCACCCGGCTGCTCTCTCACTCTCCCTCCTCAACAAGACAGGGGGAGAAAATCAGATCAGCTCAAGGGTTGAGATAAGGACAGGGAGATGCTCACCAATTACCGTTGTGGGCAAACCAGACTCACCTTGGGGAAGATTAATTTAATTGCCAGTTAAAAATAGAGTAGGATAGTGAAAAACAAAAACAAAACTAAAAATACCTTTACCCACCACCCCTTCTTCCTGGGCTCAGCTACACTCCTGACTCTTCTACCTTCTTCCCCTGAGCAGTGCGGGGGGATGAGGAATGGGGGTTGCGGTCAGTCCGTAACACTCTGTCTCTGCCACTCCTTCCCCCTCACGTTCTTCTCCTGCTCCAGTGTGGGGTCCCACTCATGGGATACAAACTGCTCCAGCATGGGTCCTTTCCACAGGATACAGTCCTTCACGAATGGACTGCTCCAGCATGGGTTCCCCACAGGGTACAGTCTTTCACGAACTGCTTTAGTGTGGGCTCCCCATGGGCCACAGGTCCTGCCAGAAAACCTGCTCCAGCGTGGGCTCTCCACTGGCTGCAACTTTCTTCAGGGCACATCCACCTGCTGAGGCATGGAGTCCTCCCCGGGCTGCAGGCTGGGTGTCTGCTCCACCGTGGACCTCCATGGGCTGCAGGGGGACAACCTGCATCACCATGGTCTTCACCATGGGCTGCAGGGGAATCTCTGTTCCGGTGCCTGGAGAGCCTCCTCCTCCTCCTCCTCCTTCTTCACTGACCTTGGTGTTTGCAGGGCTCTTTGCCTCACATTTTCTCACTCCTGTCTCCCAGCTGTCCCCAAGTTCTGCCCTGGGGACTCACCCAGCAGCATCTGGGAAGGTTGGTTGTGGGGTGCACCCAGCTGTCATGCTCTGGGGCTGCCTGGAAAGGGGCAGCTGATCACCTCTGCCTCAGCCCAGACTTTGTTCTGTTTCCTCCTACAGTTCTTGGTCACATGCTAACAAAAAAAAAAAACCAAAAACCCAAACCAAAACCAAACGAAAACCCACCCTCCCAACCCAGCCTTTGTGCAAGTGTTTCCCAGTGCAGAGCGATTTCAGAGCAGAGAGGGTTGAATTTAAATGTCTAAAGCCCTTTTGAACACCTTCACAGGCTTTAGCAGTGTTTAGACATAGTCATGATGGTTTTACCTTAAATAGTTTCATCAATGGTGAAAAAAAGAAAACATTTCCCAGGGGAGAGAGGAAACCTCTCCGTTTCTCCCATGGGCTCTGCTGTCTCCACACCTTTGGCCCAATGAAACGCTAATGATGTCCAGGCCTCCCTTCCCAGAGGCTGAAGGAGTGCAATCACAGCCGCCATCCACCCACCCACCCAGGAAACCACAGACCTCTTAGTCTAAGCTCAGCACGTGGAAGAATTACAGAGCAGATCACCCTGGGTGCTACTGAAAGGCATTTAAAGGACAATGCAATCATCAGCACAGTCAACGTGGCTTCACAAAGGGTAAATCCTGTTTAACTAGTTCGATATCCTTCTACGATAAGGTCACCTGACTGGTGGATGAAGGGAAGGCGGTGGATGTGGCTTTTCTAGATTTTGGTAAGGCTTTTGATATTGTCCCTCACAGCATCTTCTGGACAAGTTGTGCAGCTGTGGGATGAGCGGGTTCACGGTGCGCTGGGTGAAGAACTGGCATTCACTGCAGTGAATGGGGCTACATGTGGCTGGCGACCGGTCACCAGCGGTGTTCCTCAGGGCTCAATCCTAGGGCCAGTGCTGTTCAATACTTTGATCAATGATCTGGATGCGGGATTTGAATGAACCATTAGCAAGTTTCCTGATGATACTAAATGGGCAGTTGCTGTTGACTCTCTCAAGGGACAAGAGGACACAGCCAGTCGAAAGTGATTATCCTACTGTATTCAGCATTGTTGCGGCCTCACCTGGAGTACTGTGTGCAGTTCTGGGCCCCACCATCTGGGAAGGATGTGAAGGTCCTCGAATGCGTCCAGAAGAGGGCAACAAAGCTGGTGACAGGGTTGGAAGGCACAGAATCGTAGAATCGTTTAGGTTGGAAAAGACCTATAAGATCATTGAATCCAACTGTTAACTAGCACTGCCAAGTCCGCCACTAAACCATGTCCCTAAGCACCACATCTACACATCTTTTAAATACCTCTGGGGATGGTGACTCAACCACTTCCCTGGGCAGCCTGTTCCAGTGCTTGACAACCCTTTTAGTGAAGAAAGGGTTGTCCTCTGAGGAGTGATTGGAGACTCTGGGTTTGTCTAATTTGGAGAAAAGGAGGCTGAGGGGCGACCTCATAGCTCTCTACAGCTTCCTGAGGAGGTGAAGTGGAGAGGGAGGTGCTGATCTCTTCTCCCTGGGATCCAGGGACAGGATGCATAGGAATGGTTCAAAGCTGCATCAGGGGAGGTTTAGACTGTACATTAGGAAGCATTTGTTTGCCGAGAGGTTGGTCGAACACTGGAACAGGCTTCCTAGAGAGGTGGTCAATGCCCCATGACTGCCAGCGGTTAAGAGGCATTTGGACAATGCCCTTAACAACATGCTTTAACTTTTGGTCAGCCCTGAGTTGGTCAGGCAGTTGGGCTAGATGATCACTGTAGGTCTCTTCCAACTGAAATATTCTATTCTATTCTATTCTATTCTATTCTATTCTATTCTATTCTATTCTATTCTATTCTATTCTATATATAGTCTCCATAAACCTGTTTTCCAGACTCTCCGTGGCTCCAGCCATTTGCAGAAGGGCACTTAACCAGCAGGGTCTTGCCCAGATCCAGAATCATAAAGTAGTTTATGTAAGAGGGAAACTCCAGAGGTCCTCTAACAGTCCTTTGTGTTCAAAGGTGGGCTGCAGTAGATTAATTTGTTCAGGGTCTTGTCCAATTGGTTTAGGAATGTTTCCAAGGATGAGGCTCCACAGCCTCTCTGGCATCCTGTTCCATTGTTTGACCACACTCATGGTGGGGGACAGGGCACAGAGATCTAAAGTCTAATTAATTTCCTGTGTTGCAACTCCTGCCTGTTGCCTCTTGTCTTTCCATTGTGCACTGCTGAGAAGACCCATTTATTACCTTCTGGGAAGAAATGGGCTCAGAGGAGGCCGAGGGCTGGGCTTGGAGTAAACGGTGGCTCCAGCACCAAGTCCTCGTTGGCCAAGCGCTGGGTGCCATGAGTGTAGGCAGGGTGACCTGGCCATGTGTGGGGCCTGGCCACCGTGCTTAGCACCAACCAGAGCCTGTGGGAGCTAGGACTTGGAGAAAATTATTTTGGTGACGCTGGACTGCAGCTGCTGTGCAAGGGGCTGAAGCAATCCATCTGCTGGCTGGAGATGGTGGGATGAGGGACTCAGGGCCTCTTGGGGCATTTCCCTGGCTGCCTTGTGGGCAGCCCTTGATGGGGTCTGGGCTGTGGGTGAGGCTGGTCAGCTGCTGCCTGCAGGGATGGGGAGAGGCTGCCATCGAGGTGAGCCTGCAGCACTGGGTCCCTGCTCATCCCGTGCTCCCTGCCTGCCTGCCCGGAGAGCAAGAGGAATGTGTGAAAGGGGCAACCCTCCAGGCACCTGTTTCCCCAGCCCTGGTGTCTGCTGAGTCCAGGGTGTTCAGTCCCACGTGAGCGGGCACCGGAGGAGGGCAGAGAACAAGTCCCTCTTCTGCCAGGCCTGGGCCACTCAGCTCCCTCATAGTCCTTGCCTTTACTCACATCGCCACCCGGGCTGCCATGCCAAACATCGGGGCTCTTGTGCAGGCCCTGTGTTGTCTCTGCCAGCTCTGCCTGGATTGTTTGAGCCATGCGGGGCATCTCCTGTGGCTCTAGAGCGCTCTGCCGAGCCATGGGAACGCAGCCGCACAATTACCGCTACAGTGGTGGGATGACTAGCATGCACACTGCGATGACTTTGCAAACAAAACAAATTGCCCGGAAATTCCCATTTCTTGTCTGTAGCCTTGGGAGGTGCCCAGTGCCTGGGGAAGCTCAGGGTCAGGGACTAGTGGGACTGAAATGGGAAGGCTGGTGAGCGGGTGCGTCTGTCTCTTGGTGGCTGTGACAATCCCACAGCTCCTCTGTGTGCCTCCCCTGCAGGCTGCAGTGCTGCCAGATCACCAGCACCGGCTGCGGGGACCTGGCCGCTGTGCTCAGCACCAGCCTGAGTCTGCGGGAGCTGGACCTGGCTGATAATGACATTGGAGATGCTGGGGTGCAGCTGCTGTGTGAGGGGCTGAAGCATGCCTCCTGCCGGCCGGAGAGACTGCGGTGAGGGACCCGGGGCTCCCTGAGGATTTTCACGTGCTGTTAACACTCCCTCTCCCATCAGGCCTTTTTCCTACAGCCTTCTTGGCCCCCAGCTGCCAGGATGGAACAAAACTGCTGTTGTAGAGGGCGTGATGTTCACACTTGGGACGTTTTGGGTTGCTTTCCTTTTGGCTTACCTTTGGTCTTGTGCTACGGACTGGAAGCCTACAGACAGCTGGAGCACATTAGTTGTGCTCCCGGGGCACAACTTCTGGGGCCAGCTCATCGCAGAGGAACCCAGTTCCCACCCTCTGAGGCTGCTCCGCAGGGTGAAACAGAGCACAACAACTGGGCCAGTGCAGAGGTGTATCTCAAAAACACGCCACTGACAGGAGTGAAAAGACTCATGGAACCACTCAAAGAGAAAGTGCCCCTGCCATTTCCTTCCACTACTGCCACTCTGTCTGCTGATCTGTGTGACCCCTGGCTACCTGGGCACGGCTAGTTAGCCGTCTCCAAACACATGCCTTGGTGTTTCCAGGCAGTGCCTCTTGCTGGACCGTGCATTCTGAGCCATGCTTCTCTGTCACAGTCCCCACTGTGAGGACACTCTCTTGGGATCCCTTTGCCCAAGGAAGCTTCAAAACCCAACCCAGAAGAAAGGGTTCTCTGAACCAGGAGGTACATTTTTCCCATCTCTGTTCCCCCTAGACTGCTGTAGGCAGCACAGACCCCCATTGGTGTGGCTGTACCTGGGAGCCAAGGCTGGGGGCACACGTGCAGAGAGACACCGCACTTCTCTGCGGCACACTCACACAGACACGAGCGCATCACATTGGCAGTCATTCCTCAGCCCTGCTCAGCACCAAGGAGCCTCACTGCCATGTCACTGCAGCCGGATGCCTGGGGCTGCAGCTGGGTGCTGGGATGCCAGGCGGTGCTGCTGTGGGTTTCTCCCCCTGGTGCCACAGGGTTTGGCACTGCTGTGAGCTGCTGAAAGTGAATGTGGCTGCGGAGTGACCCACTGGTGCTCAGTGCCAGCCCTCTCTACCACAATTCCCCTCCTCCATTCCACGTGCCAAGCAGTGGTCACCCCTCACTGTCTTCCCAAGGGGCTCTTCATTCACTTCCCAGAGCCCCTGACCAAATCTGCTCTCCAGGCTCCTTCTGGTCCTGAGAGAGCATCTCCCAGACCCTTCTGGCTTTGCTGCTCTTCAGCGCCCTGGTGCGTAAGGAAGGAGGAAAGTGCTCTGGGAACTGTAAGGAAGTCCAAACTCCCAGGCAGTTGTGGAAGGCTGGGTTGCCTTCCTCATTTCCCATCTCATGTGCTGTAAGCCTCAGTGGTGAGGCTAGTGTCAGTGTCAGAAACACCTGTAGGAAAATTATGACGACAACAAAGCTATGTACTGGAATATCTTCCAGGTGCACCTCATGGCACCAGCCCAGCAGTATGCAGCCTGCCATGGAAATCTTGCAGGAGATATTAATGAAATTCTCTGAAACACAGCATGGCCTCAGAGGCAAGAGTGGAGTCAGAGAAGGGGGATCCATGAGAGGGGCTGTGAGAGCGGCAGATTAGTTTTGTAACTCAGATTTCAAGATTGATCAAGCAGTCAAGGACAGAGATGTTTTTCTTCTTGACATTTATCCAGAACAAATCAGGTTATTCCCTCTCTCTTGTCAGAAGAGAAGAAGCTGCAGTACTCATATTCACAAAACCTCAGAGGAGTTGAGGTTGGAGTGGACCTCTGGAGAACTTGCAGTCCAATCCTCCTGCTCAAAGCAGGGTCAGCTAGGGCAGGTTGCTCAGGACATTGTCCCATCAGGTGTTGGATATCTCTAAAGATGGACGCTCCACAAGCTCTCTGGGCAGCCTGTGGCAAGGTTTGACCACCCTCACAGTGAAAAACCATTTTCTTATGTTTAAATAAAATTTCTTGTATTTAAGTTTGCGCCTATTGCCTCTTCTCTATTCACTGGTTACCACTGAGCAGAGCCTGGCTCCATCCTCTTTGCACCCTCCCTTCAGGTATTTATACGCAATGATGAGCCTGAGCCTTCTCTTCTCCAAGCTAAACAGTCTCAACTGTCTCAGCCTTTCTTCATACGTGAGGTGCTCCAGTCCCTTAATCATCCTTGTGGCCCTTTGTTGGACTCTCTTCCAGTATGGCCATGTCTCCCTTGCACCGACGAGCCCAGGACCGGACACAGCACTCCGAGTGTGGCCTCACTCCAGTGCTGAGTAGAGAGTGTCCTGGTTTCCGCTGGGATAGAGTTAATTTTCTTAACGACGGAGGGGAAGGATCAACTCCCTCCCACCTGCTTGCAACACTCCTCCTAATGCAGCCCAGGATTTCCTCAGCCTTTGTTGTGGCTAGGACACACTGCTGGCTCACAGTCAGCTTGGTGTCTACCAAGACCCCCAGGTCCTTTTCTGCCGAGCCGCTTTCCAGCCGTTCAGCCCTCAGCCTCTACTGGTGTATGGAGTTACTCATCCCAATACGAAAGACTTTGCATTTCCCCTTGTGGAACTTCATGAGGTTCCTGTCAGCCCATTTCTCCAGCCTGTCCAGGTCCCTCTGAATGGCTGCACACTCACCTGGTCATGTCAACCATGTCTCTACTTTTGTATCATCTGCAAACTTGCTGAGGGTGCAGTCAGTCCCGGTGTCTGATGAAGATGTTCAACAGTATTAGCCCCAGTGTCGACCCCTGGGGTACACCACTATTGACTGGCCTCCAGGTGGACTCAGTGCCACAATCATTGAGTCAAGCCATTCAGCTGGCTTTAAATCCATCTCACTGTCTGCTTTTCTAGCCAATAGTCATCAGTTTGTCTAAGCGGGTCTTGCAGAAAACAGAGTATCAAAATCCCTTCTGAAGTTGAGCTAAATGACATCCAATGCTCTCTCCTCATCCACCAAGCCACTTATTTTACCTAAGACAGCTATCAGGTTGGTCAGACACAATTTGCCCTTTGTAAGTCCGTGCTGAGTACTCCCAGACACCTTCCTGTCCTTCCTGCGTTCAGAAGTAGTTCTTCTGCATGTCCTTTGTGACCGGGTCCCTACTCCCATTCAGCAGCAGGCCCACATCTTCTGTATTGTTCATTCTGCTGCGGATGTACCTATAGAAGCCTTTCGTGTTGCCCTTCACACCCCTTGCCAGATTCAACTCCAACAGGGCTCTGGCTTTCGATCCCTGCACACTCGGACAGCATGTCTGTATTCTTCCCAAGCCACTGTCCCATGCTTCCATCTCCTGTATGCTTCCCTTTCATGTTTGAGTTTTGTCAGGGCTCCTTGTTCATCCATGAAAGCCTCATGCTACCTCATCACCTTTCTTCCTGCTCATCAGGATGGACAGTTTTTGAGCTTGGAGGAGGTAAAAAAATGTTTTTTCTTCTGTTTCCAAGTCCCACAGTGCAAAGTCCAGCACCTGGGGAGGTATATCCCTGTGCACCAGTACATGCTGGAGGCAGCCCATTTGGAGAGCAGCGTCTGAAGCCTCCTGTGAGGCTGCAGGCTGGGATGGGGGAAGCTGGGATTGTGTCTCAACTGGGGACTGGTTCTGGCACAGAGCTGCACTGCAGAGTGCTGCCCCTTCAGCATCTCTGCGACCACGGGTGGTTCAATGGAGAGGAGCAAATCCCTCCTCCTGCACCACATCTGCCCCCCAGTGCAACACTCCTGTGTGTGTCACATCTGTCCCCGACGGCAGCAGCAGGAGCAGGGAAGGGGACAGGCAAGTGCCCTCCCTTGGGTGAGGTGCCCTGGGCTCCGATGGCAGGGGGGCCACTGGCGGGGACACAGGACAGGAAAGAGGGCCTTCTGGGCTTAGAGTGCCCGCAAACCCTCACCCAGGCACACGCCTCCCCCTGCACTCCTCTGCCCACCAGCATACCTGGGGTGGGGTGAAGGATGGCTGGGAGGTGTGGGCTGGCTGATGGACCTTCCCCTTCCCACAGTACCAGGGACTGTCCCCACGCCTGTGCTGTGCCACAGGATGCCTCCACCCAAGGGTTCTCCAGCACAGCAGGTGAGCACACTCGGCCAACAACCAAAAGCTTGGTGGCTCAGCCCCCCAGGATGGTACTGTGCTCCTGGCAGTGCGGCCGGGGAGGTTGTGCTGGCTGATGGTCTGGGTCTGTCCCAGCTGGGCACCTGCCTGGCAGAAGGGCTGGTGGGACCCAAAGCTGGACCACATTGACCATGATCTCCTGGAGTGCGACGGTGGTTGAGGGGATGGACTGCTCATCTCTTCTGCTCTGCGCATGTGGGCGCCAATGTCATCCTCACCAGTGACTCTCCTCTTTCTGCCTCAGAAACAACTGAAAAGGAGTCTTTTGGAGCAGTGGCAGTCTTGCATTCACTGTCCCTGAAGACATGCATCTTCAAGCCCATTCTCAAAGCTGGCAAGTCAATAACCACGCTTGGATGGACGTGCCCATCCTCTCCTCCATCCTCGCACTTGCGCTCGGTCACAGCAAAAGCCAAACTTCTCCAGCAGTGCTTCCCTGAGGGGTAGGCTATGGGAGAGCAGGTCTGCCGGAGGCTGGAATGTGCGTGTGGCTGTGGGACTCTGGCCAGTCTGTGCATGTGCCTTGGCCTGATGGGTTCACTGGGGAGGGAGAGAGGGATGTCCTGGGTCACTGTCCTGGTCGAGCTCCTGGTGGGAGAGCCATGTTCACCTGCAGCAGGAGCTGGGGGAGGACTCGAGGAGCTGCTCACAGCTGCATGAGCAGGATGTTCTCCCACTGTGCAGGGACAGGGGGCTGCAAGGGGCTGCAGTTGGGATGGGCAGTGCAGGCTGGTGGGTGGCTAGTTTATGGGTTTGGGAATGGTTGAGGTGCTTGTGCTGTGAGCCCTTGGTCCGGTGCAGAGGGGATGGGAACACAAAAGTAAAGTCTGGTTGCGACGTGCAGGAATGGCAGAGGAATGTGAATTTGGAATGGAAAAATGACTGCCAGCCTCTGAGCTGGGGCTGTTCTGAAGTCACAATGTTATGGCCCGTAGCTGTCCCCACTAGACCCGGGGAGTCACTGCTGCCACCTGTATGCCACCTTGGCCCTTTCAGTGGGAAGGAGCTGATGCAAAGGGATGTTCACTGTGGGTCTGTCCATGCTGTTTTGCTCCCTGCTGATGCCCAGAGAAGAGCATGTATGTATTTCATCCAACACTGCAGCATGGAGCAAAGGGGCCAAGAAACTCTGCTCAGGAAAGCAGGTAACTAAGCAAGGCTGGTGCTGCAAAAGAGATGAATCTCCCTCGCGGGAGCTGGGTCTGGGTACCCAGGCAGAGGTTAGGGAGTTGTGCAAGCAGGGCAGCAGAGTAGAATGTCAAGGGACGTCAGGAATGCCTCCAGCAAATACGGCCCAGGACCCCCTGGGGACCCAGGGTCTCTCTCCAGGATGAGGGACACAGCTGCTGCTTTCCCCTTGGCAGATTCAACCAGCAGCGAAGACGAGCACATGTCCCAGACACACACAGACATGTACACAGGACACACAGACAGATGGTCACACAGTCTGCCACAGCCAAGACACTGCTGCCAGCAGCGCCCCCACACAGGACCTCCATCACACACCAGCACCCACAGCCATGTCCCCTTCTCCTCTGGGACTGGCACAGACAGACGGTCACTCATGCAGGCACACACACACTTGGGTCCCCCGAGCACCGGCCCCTCTGCCGCCTGGGACCCCTGCCCGGACCCGGCCCTCTGACCCACCCCACGGGTCCCCAGCTCAACAGCTGGTCCAGCTCAGTGCTTGCTGCAAACACGCAGCACTCACACACCTGTCCCATGGGCACCCCACACACAGGTTCCCCCGGGTACTCACACAGACCCCTGCCTACCTGATACCCCAGCCCAGACCTGAGGCCCCCCTGCTCTCAGCTGGTCCAGCCTGAAGTTTGCTGGTGAATACCCATGCACACCCCATGCACAGCCAGTTTGGGGGATACAGACCCTCACCCCCGCCAGCAGCCAGCACCAGGCACACGTACTGTGACCCGCAATCCCGCTCCAGCTGCAGGCACGGAGCCCCTCACTCACTTCCATGAAGGGGAAACCCAAATTGCCACTGCCCAGCAATGGCATCTGGTGACCAAGGAGCAATCTGGCAGGGAGGGCAGGAAGGGGTTAAGCTGGCAGGGAGCAGGAGCTGGGATAGAGCGACTCCAGGCCCAGGAGATTCCCTGGCTGGTGAGATGGAACATGCTGCAGGATGGACTCTGACAGTCCTGCAGTGGGGGTGCTCAGGGGCCACTCCCAGCAGCAGAGCTGGACTGGGGATGGACCCACAGCTGGTGCTCACAATACAGGCACTGGCCCCAGCATGCGGAAGGAAACGGCTCCTGCCCTGTCGGTGCCAAATCCCTGCAGAATACCTGCAGAAGCTCTCGCGGTGGTAGGAATCTGCCCCATGCGTGGTCCATCGCATCTCTGTGTTTAAGCACAAACGTGTTCAATTCACCTCACAGAGCACAAGAAAAACTCCCCAACACTGGTCCCCCCATAGCTGGTTTTGGGGGGACACACCATTCCTGCCCCACTGGCTAGAGGCCCAGACCCCCACTGGGTCCAGTAGCAGTACTAGGACCTCCACTGGTGCCAGTATTTGACACCACAGGCCACAGGGTGCCCACATCCCTGGTCTCATTCCTGTTGCTGGCCCCAAATCCATGCACACTGCTCTTGGCAGTAGCTGGCACTTAATCCTTGCAAAACACACACACACTCTCCCCTCTCCCCCCTCCCCCCAACACCCACCCAGGAGAGTGGTATTACACAGAGAGAGAGTTAAGAAAGTATTTGTTATATTATAATTAGGATTATTGTTATCAGGGTTTATTTACCTGTTATTATGAAGGTTAATGAGATCACCAGATGTGGTTAATGCAATGGCCAGGAGGTAGTTATTGGTGTCTCCTGGAGCTTGTCCTTGCAGATGACCCTGCCAAGGGCTCCCTTCCGCTCCCCGCACCCCCCCTCGCTCCTGACTCCTCCACCAGTTTGCACAGCCCCACCAACCCCCTCCTACATCTTGGATCCTCTGGTCTGTGTCCTGATCAAACCTGACCGGTTGCCAAGTCCGGCTTTGCCTGCAGCCCATCAGTCAGTGCCACTGCTGAGGTGTGGTCTCCTTATTGCCTCCCTTATCACTTGTTGGTCAGGTCAGTGTCTCCGCACCTTCTTTATGACTTCCTACTTTTCTTATTATCTGCTTCTGCATCTGGGCAGATGCCCTTAAAAGAACACACACACACACACAGTCTCTCTCTCTCTCCCCCTCCCCCTCCCCCTCTCTCCCTCTCCCCCCCCCCCCCCCCCCCCCCCACATGCCCCTACATGCCCCCTACAAGGAGGACAAACAGGAGAGCGACAGGAGGGTCTCTGCAGAGATCCTGTGGAGAGGAGACCTACCTCTGTGGTGCAGGACAGGAGGTACAGCTAGATACCATCCCCAGAGGAGTACTGGACCCAAGACAAGCCCCCCCCCAGCAGGAGGGGATGGAAATTGGTGACTTCTGGCACAGAAGGAAGGCTCCTTCTACTCCTGCATAGCTGTAGGTACGTGGAAAGTGCAGTCCCCGGAAAGAGGTGAGGAGGAGCCAGGCCCATCAGGCAGACATTGGAGCCAGCTGAGCCTGAACGGCCCGTGGCACAGGACAGGCTGGGGGTGACTGTGCTGCAGAAGCAGCTTTGCAGAAAAGGACCTGGAGGTCCTTGTGAACAAGACATCGAACTGGATTCATCAGTATGTTCTTGCAGCCGAGAAGGGCAAGAGCATCCTGGGCTGCATGAGCAGGAGTGCGGGCAGCAGGGCCAGAGAAGAGACTCTTCTCTTCTCTTCTCTCCTCAGCCTTTCTGAGACCACACCTGGACACTGATCCTTGTGATGGTCTCCGGAGCGAGGGCTGTGGGGAGTCAGTAAAAGGACTAGGGAGCCACAGTACAGGACACAGGAAAAGAGGCTGTGCCCTCAGCACTGGGAAGGCAGGAGGAGGAAGGCTGGGGCAGCCCAGAAGGAGACAGACTGCTCTGCAGAGAGAGTGGGCAAGACTATTGCAAAAGCCCTGGGTTGAACCAGGGACCTTCAGATCTTCAGCCTAAGGCTCTCCCAGCTGAGCTGCTTTGGCCTCACTCTGCAAGTTGTTCTCCAGGAGCAGTCACAACAGGTCGCAGGTTGGCACACAGGAGGTGTGCTCCTCAGGGAGCTTCCTGGGGGAAAAGCTGTCCTCAGCCCAGGCAGAGGGGAGGTGGCCTCTCCCTGCATGCCCCTGCCATGCTGGCCATGCCACGAGCCCACCTCACCACCCCGCCTCAGCCCGCTCCTGGGAGGCTTCATGCAGCCCTCTGAGAGAGCTGCTAGAGCTGCCTCCAGCTCAGGGGCTGCCTGGCAGCAGGAGGTTCAGCATCCCCAGAGCCCCAGCGGTGCTGGAAACAGGGGCAGGAGCTGGGACACTGGGGTGACACAGCGGGAGGAGCTGGGACGTCAGGGCAAGCAGCGCAGAGCTCCCAGCTTGTGCCCAGCCCACTGGCTTACAGCCACACTGTCCGGAGCAGAAGGTCGGATCCAAAACTGCAGGGGTTAAACCTCGAGGTTTGCTCCGCTGTGCCTAAGGGTGAGTCATGCAGGAGCAATTGGCAGTAAAGAAGAACAAAGGGGCTTGATCACCGTGGAGTAGAGAGATGGAGAAGGCACTCAGGCAAGCAAGCAAGCAGGCAGGCAAGCAAGCACATACATGGGCAAGCACACGCGTGTACACACACACACAGAGGCAAGTGCATGCACGCAAGCCAGCCAGCCAGCAGGCAGGCAAGAAAAGCAAAGTAAGCCAGTGAACCGGCACCGGGGACCCAGACTTCACTCACCACCAGGCTGAAGGTATAATTGTCCCTTTGCTCGCACCAGAAAGCTGCTCTCCTCTCCTCAGCCAGTCATTCGCACTGGAAGTTCCCCCAGGCTGTATCTGGGAAATCTTCCAGAGGAAGGGCCAGCCCTTCCTGGGGGGCGCTCCTGGGGAGATGGACCCTGTTGGGTGAAATCAAGAGTTGCCAAACTAGCAAAGGACTGACTGAAGGCAAGGTCCCTTGTCTGTAGTAGGAATTCTGTTTCACCAGCAAATGCTTTTGAGGGACCCTATTGATACCGAAATGCTAAGGAGACATACGGTTTTCTTTGTCGAAGCAAAGTAGCTACGTGTTCTGCAGACTGGACATTCCATAGATAAAAGGAATCCTTGAAGCTCTGTGTACAGAGGTGGAATAGATAAGGAAGTTATGCCGAAATCAGCTACTGCAACTAGATGAAAAGACTGAGTTCAATTAGCGGACACAGTGAGGAAGACTATCGATGACCACCAGAGGACCCTGAAAGACCACCAACGAACATAGGAGCGCATGCGTTAAAGACTTTTGCATATGTTAATGAGGTCCAAGAAATAACATGAATATGCTAATCATTTCTCAGAAATCTAATGAATATGTATATTCTGATTGTACGTAACTCCTATAGTTGAGCAGCCCGGTGCACGCACTAGGTGGAGCGATCCCCTGTGCGCCCGGCGCCGCAATAAAGAATGCCTGCTTTCTAAAACTCCAAATTGAGTCTTAGAGAGTTTTTCATCTGCCGACTTACGGTAACACTATAACAAATGTGTGTGCTTGTACATTCATGCTCCTGCATTTTATTTCTGTCAGACAAGACTCTGAATTTATGAATATCGTGACCTGTGTGTGCGTCTCATTGGGAACTTAGCCCTTAGCCTGCGCGCTCGCTGCATTTGGCCTTAGCGAGCCCGAGTGCATGGGCACCATTTGAACTGCTTTCCCCAAACCACTTTCCTTTCTGCACTTTCTACTGCTTGCTTGACAGAGTAGATTTTCTTTTTCTTTTGTGTTGGTCTGAGCTTATCCAGGGTTGGCCAGATTGCTGGATATGTGTCTCAAGAAATGTTTATGTGCCAGGAAAAGAGACAATTACCCTGCTAGGTCTGTGGGTTTTGAGAATTTGCCTTAACCCTTCCCCCTCTGGTGTCTTTGAGTCCTGCCCCAAACTGCACTGGGTGGCATCTGGCAACGGGCTGTCCCAGGTCTGGGTCACTGGTTGCTTTTTAGCGCCTGGACTGATTGCAGTAAATCCGTAGTGTGGACTCCCCTGCCCCCATACTGTACAGGAACTGCACTAGGTGCAGTGTGTTGGCAGCCCTCGCTCCTCCACGCAGACACTGTTTGACAAATTAACCAATTTTATTCTGCTGCCCCAAACCTGGGAGACAAGCCCTGCAGCAAAAGTGGAAGGCTTGTGAGGGAGGGGGGTCACTGCGAGGACCAGAAGTACATCCGACGGTCTGGCTCTCTGGGGGCTCAGAAGCAACTGAACTCGGGAAGAAAGGAAATCTGGAATTAGCCCTTACAAAAAACACATTTAAAACGCCTTTTAAGTCGGCCTGTTGGAGCAACAAAAGTCTTGACAGAGTGTGTGTGTGTAAAGGCAGTGTGGGAAGTGCACAAGACAAAACAGACCAGCAGCTCTCACTAACAGGACGCTACTGAACTCCTTAAGTGGGTGATTGAACAAGGGAAAAGACCCTGGAGGACTGGCTGCTTTAAAGGAGCAGATCTCACTGCCAATGGGCAAAATTGAAAGGCAGTAAAAAGGCAGCTTGTGCCATTTGGACCCTGTGCTACGCCTTACGGGAGTCACAGGGTCTGCTAACAGAAAAAGATGGGGAGGTAAAGAAGTGGCAAAAAGAAATCCAGAGACTAAAGGAGGAGGAAATCCCCAAATTAGCAGAACAAAACACCATCTTAATCAGAAGAGAGGAAGATCTTCGGGCCCACAGACAGAGCCTCAATTTACAAGTTTACAAATTACACAGCTGGAGATGGAAGTTGGAAAAGTACAAGATTTAGAAACAGAAGATTTTAGAAAGAGCTAGAGACAGCTAGCACAGCAGCTCAGTTTCTAGCAGAGCAACATAAAGCCACTAAGGTAAGTCAGGATCAAGGGAATGCAATCATTGCAGATAATAGGAGAAAAACTTCACTTGCACAAAGGGTTAGTAGCTGCTGTGAAGGCAGAAGAAATTCCCGATGCTTTCCTAAACCCTGAACCTTCTTGCACAAGAATTTGTTCCGAAACTTGCAAAGATATACTGCCTTAAGTTCCTTTCCATCTTTTAACTGGAGGGACTCCACCCATTAACCCAACAATAACCTGAAAGGTTGAAAGGACAGGGAATAGAGGAGCGAGTGTTCAGGAACAGTAAGGGCAACAGTTTGTTTGGTGGAAGCCCTGTGAGGCTAAGGCCATCGCAGACCAGTTAGGTCCCTTAAATAGAAGTGCTGTAACGGACTGGTGCACTTGAGTGTGAAGCACGCATCCATGCTTTGATGGAGTACACTTAACCCAGCTGGCTCATGCAAGTCCCTCTGATACAGGTGTGCATATGTTTGGGGAAGATTTAAGAACTTTAGCTAACCCAGACATGAACTTTAATAGGTGATTGCAAGAGATTTAACCCTGTTTTTCCTGGGGAAGAGTCTTAATGGTCTGTTTAAGAAACTCAGAGGCCAAATGAAAATCCTGAACCTTCCATAGCCAAAAAGAAGCTTTCAGGCATTCTCTCTGGTAACATTCCTCTCTGTGCTGGGACCCCTAATTAGGATAGAAATGAGTTTATGACTTCTGTCCACAGAGGACTGAGTTCCTCGATGAAATTAAGCTCAGGACTTTTTGACCCCACACAGAGCACATGGGAGGAATTTTCCACCAGTTTGCACAGAGTGGCTGCACTGCTGTGGGACACTGGGACCAGCAGGAGACCTAATTAGTTGCAAGGGAGAAACTCTTCTGAACCCATTCAAACTGTAATTTATTCTGATCGTGGCCCTCACTCCACTTCAGTACCAGGGCAGAAAACCTCACAAAACCTGAATTTCGATATTCCTTCAAAGATTAAGTCTGAGGTCTAGTCAGAGACAACCATTCCTTCATCAAAACTACTTTGTCAAAGAAAACCAAGGCCATGCAAAGGTGCAACTCAACTCATCCTCTACTCAGAATCCCTGTCCAAAATCTCCTACATTCACACAAAATCCATCCAGAAACCGACTCTGGAAGGAACTGAGTGATCTTGAAGAAGATATGACAATCTATCATAACCAGTCTGACATCCAGGGTCTCTACTCTGCTGCACTCTTTCTGTGCTCCCGTGAACTCCACTATTTCATGTTGCCTGCATTCAAGGCAGCCACTGAATGTCCTTGCTCCTACTCTCCTGCTTATGAGATTCCCCTTCTTGCCATTGGGATCCACATTTTTGGATTCACACCCCCAAAACCCCAGCATCAAAACCACTCATGAGAGTAGAGGGTCACCTCCCATCATGCAGCCAGGACCAGCCCTAAGAAGTGAGGCCCAGGCTCAACACCTTCTCTGCCTGGGAGGTCTAAACCAGCTCTTCCCTCCTCTCCCAAGAGGCCCCTAGTGACAAGGGCATCTGTCATGGCAAAGGCCTTACACTGGAAGAGAGATGCCCTGGATGCAGGGACCAACACCAAGCCCCTGGCTCCTGAGCTGTAATCTTCAGGCCCCTCCAACGTTCTCAGGCTGCAAATGGCAGAGTTCATATCATACCAAGGAAAGAGCCATGCCAGTCCGGGGACTCTGTGTAATTCAACAGAACACACCTCTGTGTGTGCCATCCCGGCTGGCAGTCACCTCTACCTCTCCTTCCAGCCCATCAGATGGCTCTTCTCCCCACAGCTGAGGAGAGAGAAGAAAGATGCAAAGTGCAAGGCACAGGGAGAAAGGCAGAGAAATACTGCAGGCCTTTTCAGGCCACACATTCTTGGATGTGCTTTCGACAGCCCTTCCATGCTTGCCATGATGTGACATAGGCCCCTCTGTCCGAACAGGGTCCCATGTGCAAGCCTGAGACTGAGTCTGGTGGGACCAAGACTGGGGGTAAGCCAGAACTCACTGAGAGGTTTGAAAAGGGGGAAAAAAACATTGGAGGGATCCTTTTGCATTCAGCTGCTTAGGGTTTCTATGTCCCATCCTTTCATCCTATTCTGAGTGCCCAACAGTGACCACATGGATGGAAGGGGTGTCTGAATCAAGGCCAGCGTGGCTTGCTGACAGGGAAACATGGCTGCAGTAGCAGTGACACCTCCTCTCTCTCACTCTGGCTGAAACCCCTCCTGCCTCTCTCCTCCCTCAGCCCCTCCATGCCTGCTCCCACTTGCAGCCACAGCCCCTTCAGCTCCAAACAAGTGTTGGGCATTTGTCTGGGGCTGTAGAGAACTGCTTGGTGCCAGGGTCTAACCCAGGTCTACCCCTTGTGAAACAAGTCACAAGATGTCACATCCCACCCAGTCCTCTGGCATTGGGATTCTGAAATCTCAGTGGGTCACTGCCACTTAACTGTCCCCAGCTTCTCCTGGACCTGGCACACACTCTGTCTGTTGTTTCCCCATCATCTTGGTTGCTCTTTTCTCCTCATTGTGCAAAGGAAGTTAACTTACACAGTCACAGTCCTCATCTGATGCCTGGTGGTACTCAAGGACTTCCTGACACTTGGTTTTTCCTCAGCCAGCTTCTCGCCAGTCTTTTCTTTCCCAGCTGCGGGTAGGAATGAAAGTGACAAACCCAAGTGGTTGGGTTTCAGTACTTCACTGAACCTGCATGGCAATTTGACATATTTTAGCCCTGCTTCCAAGTTCACTCAGGTGCTCTGAACATGCACCACTAGGGCAGCCAGCGCCTAAAGATGCCGTGCTGGCATAGCACACCAGCCCCTTTGGTCTGGTGTGGCCTCAGGTACCTCTGGCAGGGATGCTAGAGCCCTAGCTGGAGAACTAGGAGACCCACTTCAGCGCAGCGCTCAGGGCATGTCCCAGCCTCACAAATGAGGGGAGGGAGTGTCCTCAAGCTTGACTCCCTTCTGAGGAACTCCTCCAACAGAAGAGCATATTTGCAGTGCATGCAGGGGCAAGGAGCATTCAGAAATACCAGCTGCAGCTGGGAGTGTTGGACTGCCCTGAGATTTTCTTACCTCAAGAGTTACTGGAGATTTCCCATCATAGGGAAGCAGAGTTACATCTTGTGTCTTGTGCTACCTGAGGCATTGCACTGTAGCATTGGCTCCAGTCCCCTACCAATGAGGACAGAAGGAGAAGGCACACCCCCCCCCGCCTGTGATCAGCTCTTGCACTACCTATCTTGCCCACGCATCATCTTTTCCCCACTCCTCTTCTCAGGTGGGCTTCACAGGTCCTACAGGCCTCACAAATGGCTTTCTAGCTGCCATCTCAAACTTGCACATGGAAAGAGGAAAAAACCACCAGTCTGAAGGAAAGGCACTACATTTCCTTTGCACCTTGTGTTAATAACTGGGACATGGGGACACCTGGGAGTTACTATGACAGCCATCCTTTTCCAAAGTAGAGGCAGCAGAACATGCCAGATCCTGGAGGACTGCATTAGAAAGCTGAGTGAAGACCTCCGGTGCCTGGAAGGGCATAAGCTTCCTCATCAGGCTGTCCTTCCTGTGAGAAAGCTTATTCTAACCCAAAGCCTCCGTGTTGCCATTGGAGATCATCTTCCATCTCCTGTTCACGCTCATGTCCAGGCAGAACAGACTAGTCTCCTTTCCTCCAGCTTTCTAGCACCATTTCTAATTCCAGTCTTGCCCTCCAGGAAGTCTAATGGGAAAAAACACATAAGACCCATCCTTTTCTTTGCCCTTTTCCCTGTGGATTTGGGGATGGGATCCCAGGCTGGATGGATCTTTCATTGAATCCAGTACAGGTATCCCAAGTCATATGAATCCTAGAGAAGAAACAGTGCAGGGAGCTGGCTTTACCAGGATAGTTCACGTGCCTAGAAAGGTCATGGCAGGCCAATAGAAATCCGTTCACTTGTACTTTGCTAGAGTTTTGAAAGAAGTACCCACTGGAGAAAAGAAAAACTTACCCCAAGAAGAGCTTCTGCCAGCTGTTCAGGCTCATTTGCAGACACTTTTTGTAAAATCTTATTTTCACAACTTTTCCTAGAATAATCAGCGTGCCAATGTCCTTCAAAATAAGGGCAACCTTCTTCCCACTTTGGAGGCAGTGAGAGAATAGGTGCATGGTCCCTCCTATGCAAAGCCTCCACTGTGTTCTGAGAAACTGCAATGTTTCAGGCTATCCAAGCATACTTCATGGACTCAGCTTGCTTCTGACCTAGGAAGTAGTAACAGAGGAGCAAAGTCACTAACAGAGAAGTTCAGCAGGCTAAAAGAGAGGACCAGGAGCTTTGAGGTCTTCAAGCAAGACAGTGCTACAGAGCTGTCTTCTTTAACCCTCCAGTAAAGTTTATGAAGGTGATTGCTGTCATCTCTCCCTAGGAGAAGTTCAAGGCACTCTGTAACCTGATGCAGTGTCAAGTGTACAGCAATGCTTTTTTTCCCAACAGAAATAGAAAAAAAAATGGTCCTAGTCACCTGGTATGAACATGAGGCAGGATGGCAGGACAAGAAGCAGGGAAAGAGGGCCAGTTCCCATGAGAAGGGAGCAGGTGCAGCTCAATGTAATTGTGTCCACACTCAGGGCACTCCAGGTTTGAAGAAACTTAGCTGTGCCACATCACATGAATGCAATGATGAAGGAGAACACAAGGACTCCACAACAGCCCTTAAGATCCTTCTGGCCACTGCCAGGACCCACAGCATTGGTCAGTGTCGTGGTTTAACCTCAATCGGCAACTGAGCACCACGCAGCTGCTCGCTCACCACCACCCCCCCCCCCCGGTGGGATGGGGAAGAGAACTGGAAGAGCACAAGTGAGAAAAACTTGTGGGTTGAGATAAAAACAGTTTAATATTTGAAATAAAATGATAATAATATGATAATAATAATTATTATTATGTGGTGTAGAGCACCTTTTTTACATCTTGTCCTGCCTGGACTGGCCCCAGGACTACTGCATGAACTATCTCCTCTTTAATTTGTTCAAAAGCTTGTCGTTGCTCAGGGCCCCATTTGAAATCGTTCTTCTTTCGGGTCACTTGATAGAGAGGGTTTACGATCAGACTGTAATTTGGAACATGCATTCTCCAAAAACCCACGACGCCTAAGAAAGCTTGTGTTTCCTTTTTGCTAGGTGGTGGAGACATGGCTGTTCTTTTGTTGATCACATCCATTGGGATCTGACGACGTCCATCTTGCCATTTTATTCCTAAAAACTGGATCTCCTGTGCAGGTCCCTTGACCTTACGTTGTTTTATGGCAAAACCGGCCTTCAGCAGGATTTGGACTATTTCCTTCCCTTTTTCAAAAACTTCTCCTGCTGTGTTGCCCCACACGATTATGTCATCAATGTATTGCAGGTGTTCTGGAGCCTCACCCTGTTCCAGTGCAGTCTGGATCAGTCCATGGCAAATGGTGGGGCTGTGTTTCCACCCCTGGGGCAGTCGGTTCCAGGTGTACTGGACACCCCTCCAAGTGAAAGCAAACTGTGGCCTGCACTCCGCTGCCAAAGGGATTGAGAAAAACGCATTAGCAGTGTCAATTGTGGCATACCACTTGGCTGCCTTTGACTCCAGTTCGTATTGAAGTTCTAGCATGTCTGGCACAGCAGCACTCAGCGGTGGCGTGACTTCATTTAGGCCACGATAGTCTACTGTCAGTCTCCATTCTCCATTAGACTTCCGCACTGGCCATATGGGACTGTTAAAGGGTGAGCGAGTCTTGCTGATCACTCCTTGGCTCTCCAGTCGACGAATCAGCTCATGAATGGGAATCAGGGAGTCTCAGGTGGTGCGATATTGCCACCGGTGCACCGTGGTGGTAGCGACTGGCACCTGTTGGTCTTCGACCCTCAGCAACCCCACAACAGAGGGGTCCTCCGAGAGACCAGGCAAGGTGGACAGCTGTTTAATTTCTTCCATCTCCAAGGCAGCTATACCAAAAGCCCACCGGTACGCTGTTGGGTCCTTGAAATACCCTCTCCTGAGGTGAGGTGCCAAGGATGCACGGAGCATCTGGGCCAGTCACAATGGGGTGCTTCTGCCACCCATTCCCAGTTAGACTCACTTCGGCTTCCAATACAGTTAGCTGTTGGGATCCCCCCGTCACCCCAGAAATACAGATGGGTTCTGCCCCTATGTAGCTTGATGGCATTAGGGTACACTGTGCACCGGTGTCTACTAGAGCCTTATACTCCTGTGGGTCTGATGTGCCAGGCCACCGAATCCACACAGTCCAGTAAACCCGGTTGTCCCTTTCCTCCCCCTGGCTGGAGGCAGGGCCCCTCTAATCCTCATCACAGTACTCATTTCTCATTTCTTGTACGTACGAATCAGAAGTTTCTTCATTAAGATCAGAAGTAAGATCAGCCCTTCTACTCTGTCTGGGGAACTGCCCGCTGGAAACTGGAGCAGCAATTTTCCTGGAAGAACCCCCTTCTGTGATTGTTTTTCCTTGCAATTCACGTACCCGTGCCCCTAGGGCTGCGGTAGGTTTTCCATCCCACTTCCTCATGTCCTCTCCGTGGTCATGCAGGTAAAACCATAGGGTGCCCCGTGGTGTGTACCCTTTATATTCTCTCTCTTGAGCAAAAGAACTGTCCTGGTTTCGGCAGGGATAGAGTTAATTTCCTTCCTAGTAGCTGGTACAGTGTTTTGGATTTAGAATGAGAATAAAGTTGATAACACACCGATGTTTTAGTTGTTGCTAGGTAATGCTTACACTAGCCAAGGACTTTTTAGTTTCCCATGCTCTACTGACTGAGAAGGCTGCAGGTGCACAAGAAGCTGGGAGGGGGCACAGACAAACTGGCCAAAGGGACATTCCATACCATGTGACGTCATGCTCAGTACATAAACTGGGGAAAGCTGGCCGGGGGGGCCGCTGCTTGGGGACTGTCTGGGCATCGGTCGGCGGGTGGTGAGCAATTGTACTGTGTATCACTTGCTTTGTGTATTATTATTATTATTATATTATTATTATTATCATTTTATTTCAATTATTAAACTGTTTTTATCTCAACCCACGAGTTTTTCTCACTTGTGCTCTTCCAATTCTCTCCCCCATCCCACCGGGTGGGGGGGAGTGAGCGAGCGGCTGCGTGGTGCTTAGTTGCCGACTGAAATTAAACCACGACAAGAACGCTGACTCCTAATAGCCGAGATATTGGTCTGTACAGGTGGGGAGTACGACCTATCCTCTCTGAGTTGCTGGAACCCCCAGGACAGTTTCTCCACAGCCAAGACGAGGGAGGAAGAAAGACTTTCCTCGTATTGCCGGAGTTGACTAGCCAATTCATCCACCATTTGTTCCTCTCCATCTTTCCAGGCCATCACTGCCAATGAATATGACGATGGTGCGCTCCATACAAACTTCCGCCACATGGGTCATGTGCACTTGACTTCATCTGGATCTTTGGATAGCTGTTCATTGTTCAGGTCATCATAAATCACCTCCAGCACAGCTAATTCTCTCAGAAACTGGATACCCTTCTCCATGGTGGCCCACTTGCTTGGGCGACATATGACATCTTCCTTAAAGGGATACCTTTCCTTCACGCTTGACAAGAGTCGCCTCCAAAGGCTGAGGACTCGTGTCCCTTTTCCAATCGCTTTGTCAATGCCCCCTTCCCTAGAAAGGGATCCCAGCTGCTTGGCTTCCCTACCCTCTAATTCCAGGCTACTGGCCCCATTATCCCAGCATCGGAGCAGCCAGGTGACAATATGCTCGCCTGGACGGCAGCTGAAATCTTTTCGTATATCTCGCAGCTCACTCAGGGATAGAGATCGGGTGGTCACTGCCTCGTTTATGAGTTCTTCCTCTTCTTCCTCCCCGAGCAGTTGTCGGCCCTCCTCCTCCTGTTCTCGTGATGGCCCTTCTCCAGGGTCGTCTGTCTTGTCCACTTCTTCCTCGGGCTCCCTTTTAGAAGAAGCTTCTTCCTCCCTTACTAAACGAGCCGACTTTCGCTTCCAAGATTTCTTCTTGTGTACAGGGGTGACTGATACCGGCACAGGTTGGCTTTTTGGTTCAGCCACAGGGCCTGTCGCCGGGGTCTGAGTGGCCGCAGGGCCTGTCGCCGGGGTCGGAGAGGCCGCAGGGCGTGTCGCCGGGGTTGGAGTGGCTGCAGAGCGTGTTGCCCGGGTCTGAGTGGCCGCAGTGCATGTCATTTTACCATCAGATCCAGAGACCTTCTCTTCCTTTTGAGGGTACTGAATAGTGTTGAACAGGGCTCGGTAGGCATGGGCCAGGCCCCAGCACGTTGCAATGAGCTGCATCTCTCTGGAGTTGCCAGGGTGACAGCATACTTTGTCCAAATATTCTACTAACTTTTCAGGATTCTGCACTTGCTCAGGGGTGAAGTTCCAAAACACTGGGGGTGCCCATTGGCCTAGGTGCTTGCCCATCTTGTCCCACACACCCTGCCACTCGTAACTATTCGACTTTGGGGCAGATCTCTGGATGATATTCTTAAATTGCTTATCAACTTTAGACAAAACCGAAACAATATTCCCAAGAAGTATTAATAGAAGTATCTTAACTGCCCGAGGATGTTCAAAATACTGAAAAGTTACTCTAACGAAGGAGGAGACATCATAGAAGAAGGTAGTGACACTGCCATTCTGTATTTCCTCTGTAAAAAAACTCTCAGAAAAGTTACTGCAACTGCTAGTTGTCTCCACGAAATGGTCTCCGTGGTACAGTAACGGCTTCATTGCGAAATTTACATACCACGCTAACGTCAAGGTCAATGTTCTAAAAACAAACCTCACAAGCGAGACATCACTATTCACTGCAGACCACAGCAAACTGCAAAAACCAACACCAATCTTTAACATGTACAGAAAAAAACCAAACACGATGCAGATTACACAAATCAATATCGAGAACAGAGCAACCAACATTGTGACCCACAACTGTTAACAGATGTAAGATCCTTAATACGCTCCAGTTAATCTGTTATTATCTCAAACCCTTCGTGCCCCACGTTGGGCACCAGAAAGGACTGTCGTGGCTTAACCTCAGTCGGCAACTCAGCACCACACAGCCACTCGCTCACTCCGCCCCCCTGGTGGGATGGGGGAGAGAATTGGAAGAGCACAGGTGAGAAAAACTCGTGGGTTGAGATAAAAACAGTTTAATAATTGAAATAAAATGATAATAATAATATAATAATAATACACAAAGCAAGTGATGCACAGTACAATTGCTCACCACCCGCCAACCGATGCCCAGACAGTCCCCGAGCAGCAGCCCCCCCAGCCAGCTTTCCCCAGTTTATGTACTGAGCATGACGTCACATGGTATGGAATGTCCCTTTGGCCAGTTTGGCTGTGCCCCCTCCCAGCTTCTTGTGCACCTGCAGCCTTCTCAGTCAGTAGAGCATGGGAAACTAAAAAGTCCTTGGCTAGTGTAAGCATTACCTAGCAACAACTAAAACATCGGTGTGTTATCAACTTTGTTCTCATCCTAAATCCAAAACACAGCACTGTACCAGCTACTAGGAAGGAAATTAACTCTATCCCTGCCGAAACCAGGACAGTCAGCAAATACCCTACACTGTCAGAGGCCTGTCCCTGAGGGATGCCAAGCTGATGTTCACATCACAGATACAATGGAGTCATTTGAAAGGAAAGACAAACTCCAAGCACAGCTCTGAGCTCCTGGCGAGACCCACAGGACCACTGATGTCACACACAGCTGCAGTGCTGGCAGCACTGACCAGCAATCGCAGCACATCCAGACTCTGATGGGTTTTCCCACACCCTACTGTTCCCGTCTCTGTTTCAAGGCTCTCTACAGCCAGCTTCAACACTCTTCTAAGTAGGAGAATAGTAAGAGCCAGCATGAATGCCGGTGCTTGCCTTTACAAGGTCTGGTGGGGCATAAACATAGGCCAACAGTTTTAACTAATCCGATTAAAAGGAGCAGCCCCAATACAGCTGGCATGTAGCCACCACCTGTCGTGGTTTAACCCCAGCTGGCAACCCAGCCACTCACTCACTCCCGCCCCCGGTGGGATGGTGGAGAGAATCGGAAGGGTAAAAGAGAGAAAACTCATGGGTTGAGAGAAAGACAGTTTAATAAGTAAAGCAAAAGCCAAGCACGCAAGCAAAGCAAAACAAGGAATTCATTCACTCCTTCCCGTGGGCAGGCAGGTGTGCAGCCATCTCCAGGAAAGCAGGGCTCCATCATGCGTAATGGTTACTTGAGAAGACAAACGCCATCACTCTGAATGCCCCCCCCCCCCTCCTTCTTCCCCCAGCTTTATATGCTGAGCATGATGTCATATGGCGTGGAATATCCCTTTGGTAAGTTGGGGTCAGCTGTCCTGGCTGTGTCCCCTCCCAACTTCTTGTGTACCTCCAGCCTACTTGCTGGTGGGTTGGTGTAAGAAGCACAAAAAGCCTTGACTGTATGTAAGCACTGCTCAGCAGTATCTAAAACATCCCTGTATTATCAACACTGTTTCCAGCACAAATCCAAAACATAGCCCCATACTAGCTACTATGGAGAAAATTAACTCTATCCCAGCCAAAACCAGCACACCACCTATTAAAGGAAGCCGGGGGGGGGGGGGGGGGGGGGGGGGGGGGAGGGAGAAAGAGAGAGAGTGTAATTTTATTCTGCATTAAGAAGTCATAATTGGAAAAAAAAATACTCTGAAGCTGTTCTCAGGACCTGATGAAGTAGTTCTAGATTTCTAAGAGTCACTGCTAAACAGCAATTATCCACAGCCCAGAGGCATCACATGGGGAAGCAGAAGTTTCAGTGTCTTCCTACCAGCAACCTGGTAAGAAGACATTCTTAGCCTACAATTGGTGAGGCCATGAACCTCTACAATATACTTGGAAAGATGAAATGTGGGTCTGCAGACAGTCAGAAAACCCTTCGTTCCATCACCTACTTGTTACAACACTGAAGGTCCCAAGTTGAATAATTCTCACATCCTGAAAATAGGAAATCATGACTCGTCTGTTTGATGGACAAAAACTGATGACTTGTTGGAGCACAGGGATGGTGCTCTGGGCCCTGTCCACTCCTGACCTATGAAGGGCCAAGACACTCTGGAGAAGCCATGGAGAAGCTTTGGAGAAGTTCTTTTGAAGAACATTACAGATGTTTTCCTCCTCCTCTTCTTCACCCTCTCAAAAATGCATGTAAAACCAGAAAAATCATCCCTCAAATATATAAGATCATAAGAAGGGTTTCCAAGAATGAAGGTAACCTCAGAAAAATGCACCGAGCTCAGTGTTTGATCTTTCCACTCTGACAGGTGGGTCTAGAGAAGGCCCAGAAAGCATCCATCACAACCATCTACTGAAGCTGGACTGGAGTGTTTTCATCTCAATTTAGGGAGAAGCTGGTCCATTGCACATGCTATCTGCAGTGTCCTTCTGAAGGGGTTTTCTTTTGTTTCCTAAGGAGGGGCAGAACAATTGCACACATGACACAGGGGTGTCAGGACTGCTGAAACCATCGAAGTAGGAAGGGAGGGACAGGATGACGACCCACCTTGCTCAGCACCAGCTGCTCTATGTCAAACACTCCTCCCCAGATAGCAAGGGTCTTTGGAAAGCAAGTGAAAGGCACATCATGCTCCAGGTTGGCTGGCTGACAACCATTCAGCACATGCCTAACCAAGAGGACAAATGCAACTGTAATCAAATGTCATCCCCCTCTCCAAACTTGACCTCATCCATGACACGGACTGCAGAGCTGAGCTGGGTAAGGCCTTCAGGCTATAACCTTTAATCTCACTCCAGGAAAGGTCTGGAGCTGAAGCAGAGGCACTGGGACATGGTGATCCTGCCACCTGACAGCCACAAGAACCTCAGGCACGTTAGAATGTAATCACTCTCCTGCTATGACATCACTCATTTGTCATCACATTGCAACGCACTGGTGGTGTAGGCTGTAAGGAGGGCTGTTTCTGAGCAAGGAGTCATGCATAATTAAACTGTGAACTTCAAATGTTTCAGGCCCAAGAGGGTACATCCCACCACTGAGATGGCCTGCCTCTGGGGATGCTTGGTGCTAACCCACATGCAGAGGAGGAACTCAGGGCTCATCAGAGGTGACAGAATCTCTCAATCATCCAGGTGGGAAGGGACCTTGAGTGGTCTCCAGCCCAACCTCCTGCTCACATTAGGATCAACACCGAAGCCACCCCAAGCTTCTCAGGGCTTTTGTCCAACAGAGTCCTAAAACCCTTGAAGAACAGAGAGTCTATAACCTCTCCAGACCTGGTCAAATGCTTTGTTATCCTTACTGACTTCACATCCAGTCTAACCTGCACTTGTTTGATGACCATCTGTCATACACCGTATAGTACCAAAAGAAGGGGGGGAAAACGACCACTACTCAGACTCCACAGTCAGGTGGGTACTATATGGTGACAGTTTATTAGGAGAGCCAGAATCCTTAAGCAAGCATACAGGTTCACGAAATAGTAACACATAACACAACACAACTACACACACAGGGAGGGTAATACGACCTGTCAATAAGGATGAAGCCAGTGATTACAGACGGTTCAGGGATCTCAGTCCAGCTGAGAGGGAGCTCTGAAGAGCCTCCTCCAGTCCGCGCCCTTTATGCTTTTGTTGCTGCATGGTCTCGGTAGATAAGCCCTTGGTTGGGTCTTATCTTTTACTCAAATGCGCCATCTTTTCCCCTTCCCTCTTATTTTAACAATGAGGAGCCGTAGCTGCTATCTCATTAAACTAAGTGCTCAGTATCACAAGTTGGTTTTACTTTTAACTTTATGCAGGCAAGATTCTCCTTTTACTTCCCTGCCTTAGGTTTTCTCTCTCAGTGGGTTCAAATATGTTTCAGAGCCTGGGTCTTTAGGCCCTTGACATAAGTTTAGGCCTCAGAACTGCGAGAGGTGTGGCAGTGGTGGACTTATCAAGGATGACAGTGTCCAAACAGGCGAGAGCTATGGGGCTTTCACTCCATCCTGTCCCCTGTTTCTGCACAGTCATTGCTCCCTTGTGTCCAGTTACATGGGAGCATGGGCATAAGTTTCACTAAGATTTGCGAAAGGTGTGGCAGAGGCAGATTTCTCAAGTGAGGACATACTCAAGGATGACAATGTCCAAACAGGCGAGAGCTATGGGGCCTTCACTCCATCCTGTCTCCCGTTTCTGCACAGTAATTGCTCCCTTGTGTCCAGCTACATGGGGGCATGGGCATCACACCATCATCTCTTATTCTCCATGAATCTTGTAAAGGCTGCTATCCTTTTGCCCCAGTGGAAAGTGAATGTGCAGCATCAACACTGGGTCAGGATCCCACGTGTATGTGAAGTACATGTCTGTATTCATGTTACAGGAACAATGTATAGTCTGGGGAGAGGTGTCTGTGTGCCATGGTCACACGTGCAGGTGTGTTATGTGTTATTGTACGTGCCCTGGGCATCCTGGTGGACACCAAGTTGACCATGAGCCAGCAGCGTGCCCTTGTAGCAAAGGTGGCTGAGGATATCCTGGGCTGCATTAGGAGTGCTGGTTGGGGGAGGTGATCCTTCTTCTCAGCACTGGTGAGGCCCCACCTGGAGTGCTGTGTCCAGTGCTGGGCTCCCCAGTACAAAAGAGATGTAGAGAGTCCAGCGAAGGGCCACAGAGATGATGAAGGCATTGGAGCATCTCTCCTATGAGGAAAGGCTGAGAGAGCTGGGACTGTTCAGCCTGGAGAAAAGAAGGCTGAGGGATGTCATCAATGTATATAAATTCCTAAAGAGAGGATGCAGAGAAGATGGAGCCAGACTCTTCTCAGTGGTGCCCAATGGCAGGACCAGAGGCAAGGGGCGCAAAATGGAACACAGGAGGTTCCCTCTGAACATGACGAAACACTTTCTCACTGTGAGGGTGACCGAGCACTGGCACAGGTTGCCCAGGGAGGTGGTGGAGTCTCCATCCTTGGAGATATTTAAAACCTGACTAGGCATGGTCATGGGCAACCAGCTCTGGGTGGCCCTGCTTGAACAGGGGGGTTGGACAAGATGATCTCCAGAGGTCCCTCCCCACCTCAGCCATGCTGTGATCCTATCATCCTGTGGTTCTGTGATATCTCCTTGGTGTGTCCTTGTCTTGTGACAGTCATCCTTGGCACGTGACCGATGCCCTTGGTACATCACATGGTGGTGTTGGGCACCCACATGTCACAGAGTGTCTTTGGTCCCACAGGGTGGCTCTGGGCCCCATGGAGCAGGTGATGGTGCTGGGACCAGCATGTGGTGGTTTCCTTGGCATGCTCTGGGCCCCTCCTGTGCAGGGCAGTGCCCCTAGCGTCACCCATGGCCTTGACGCGCTCTCACCCTGTCGCAGGGTGGTGCCGGGCCCCGAGGAGTAGCTGACGGTCCTGTCCCTCTTGGCAGGGCACCCCAAGCATCCCCATGCCCGCTGCAGCCTCTGCCTCCACCTCGGCCCTGACTTCTGCACAAACATCATCACCATCAAGATGGCCAACCACACCCAACTCCAGCTGGCCTACAACTGGTAGGTGGGGCTTTGGGGACAGAGTGTGAGCCTTGGGGGCAGTGCTAGGGCTGGGGACAGGGACAGCTTTGGGGCAGGTACCCCAGGGCAGGACTTGGGCCATGGTCAAGCTGGAGGTGTGGCCTGGGACTTGGGGGGGGGGGGGGGGAGTCAGGAAGTATGGGCAGGGCTAGGCAAGAGGGTGGGGCACTGTGGGGGCAGGGCCTCTAGGGAGGGCGTGGTCTACAGGCCAGGAGGCAGGGCTTGCCAGCCAGGTGGAGCTAGATGCCAAATGGCCTTGGGGTGGATATGGGCTAGGGCAGGGTTCTGGCAGTGGGCAGGACCAGGGTGGGAGCAGCCCAGGGTGGGCAAGGCCTGAGAGCAGATCCCCCCCGCAGGCACTTCGAGGTGCCGGAGGACCCCAAGGCCCTGGGGTGCCTCTTCAGCATCCTGGACTTCGTGGGCAACACCTGCAAGGCCCTGACCCCTCACATGCACAGTGCTGTGGCAGCCATCACCTTCAATGACTTCTGTGTCTCCTTGGTTGCCCCCATCTCCCCCCACTGCAGCCCCTCGGTTGCTAATGAGTGCCCCCACTTTCATCTGCCTCACCCACATCCCCCACTGGTGCCCTGGGTCATCCCATGCCCCCCTCCATGTCACCCTGTGTCTCCCTGGTTCCCTGATGTCCCCAAGTGTCTTGGATATCCCTGATGTCCCAAGAACTCAAAGAGGTTGATCTGCTCAGGTATGTTTGGCTTTGATGAAGCCCTACATGTTCCCCGATATCCCCCCCGCGTCCCAATGCCCCAACATCCTTGAGGTCTCCAGGTGACCCCAATGTTCCCAAGTGTCTCACATGACATGTCCCCAGAACTCAAATCATCTCATCTGCTCAGCCACGTTTGGCTTCGATGAGGGTGGGTGGCTGTGGGAACAGCTCCACTTTCCCCCAAACAGGCTGTGGTGACGAGCATCGACATCCAGAGCATGGAGCCCATGGACCAGAGCATCCGCAATGCCCTCCAGCACAGTGTCCAGCTGGCCATCGAGATCACCACCAACTCCCAGGAGGCTGCCGCCAGGTCCACATGTCACCTCATGTCCCACCAGGTTCCTCCTATGTCCCACCAGGTCCCTCCTGTGTCCCTCCAACGCACCTTCCAGCTGGAGATCAAGATCAGCACTATCTTCAAGGAGGCCACCGCCAGGTCTCTGTGCCCCTTGCGTGCCCAATGTCCCTCCATGTCCCCATGCCCCTTATGCCCCCCCCATCCTCCAATGTTTCCTTATCTCTACCTATATGCACCATGTTGCCATATCCCCCCATATCCCTAAATGTCCCCTACATCCCCATGTCTCCCATACCAACCATGTCCCCTGTATCCCCCATATCCTCAACATGCCCAGTTTCCCCCCAGTGTCTCTGACATGCCCCACATTGCTGGTGTCTCCCTGCACCCCCAACATCCCACATGTCCCCCATGCCACCCCACCCCTTGGTCCCTGTCCCCAGGCACAAGGCAGAGCAGCTGGCACAGGAGCCCCAGGGACACCTAGAGCAGCAGTGCCTCCTTGACCAGGCAAAGGCTGAGCAGGCATTGCCCCACAGACCCCACCACAATGCATGGGCTGGCTCCAGGCGCTGCGCTCGTTAGGAAGGGGTTAAGTAAGTAGGCAGGGCATGGCATGATCAACCAGCAAGCTATTTTCGTATGACAGACCCTTTTTATGCCTCCATTTTCCCCTACTTGTTCCTCCCTAAACCCCCTAGATCCTTTGCTTTGGTTCCTCCACAAAGCATCTTGTGCAATGCCAAGACGTCCTGCTGGGAGACTTCAGCCACCCCGCCATCTGCTGGAAAAGTAGCACGGTGAGCTGTAGGCAATCCAGAAGACTCCTGGAGTACATGGAGGATAACTTCTTAAGACAGGTAGTAGACAGACCTACCAGAGGGGATGCAATACTGGACCTGTTGGTCACCAACGCAAGTGAGCTAACTGGTGACGTCAGGATTGGAGGCAGCCTGGGCTGCAGTGATCATGCACTGGTGGAGCTTGCAGTCCTGAGGGATATGGATCAGGCGAGGAGTAAAGTCAGGACCCTGAATTTTAGGAAAGCAAACTTCCAGCTCTTCGAGGAGTTAGTCAATAGGACCCCCTGGGAAACTGCCCTCAGGGAAAGGGAGCAGAACAGAGCTGGCAGATCTTTAAGGATGTTTTCCATAGAGCGCAAGAGCTCTCGATCCCCAGGTGTAAGAAATCAGGAAAGGAAGGCAAGAGACTGGCATGGATGAGTTGAGACCTGCTGGTCAAAATAAAGGGCAAGAAGGAAATGCACAGGCAGGGGAAGCAGGGACAGGTATCCTGGGAAGAGTATAGGAATGGCTGTGTAGGGATGGGGTCAGGAAGGCCAAGGTGCGCCTGGAGCTGAACTTGGCAAGGGACACCAAAGAATAACAAGAAGGGCTTCTATAGGTATATCAGCCAGAAAAGGAAGGTCAAAGAAAGTGTACGCCCCCGATGAACACAACTGGCAAACTGGTAACAATGGACAAGGAGAGGCTGAGGTACTCAAGAGCATTTCTGGCCTCAGTCTTCACTGGCAACCTCTCTTCCCACATCTCTCAAGCGGATGGACCTCAAGGCAGGGACTGGGGGAGCAAAGTCCTTCCCCCTGTAAGAGAAGATCAGGTTCATGACCACCTGAGGAACCTGAACGTGCATAAGTCTATGGGACCCGATGAGATGCATCCCAGAGTCCTGAGGGAATTGGCTGAGGTACTTGCCAGGCCACTCTCCATAATATTTGAAAAGTCGTGGCAGTCAGGTGAAGTCCCCAGTGACTGGAAAAGGGAAACACTGCACCCATTTTTCAAAAGGGTAGAAAGGAGGACCCTGGGAACTACCAACCTGTCAGCCTCACCTCTGTGCCTGGGAAGATGATGGAACAGATCCTCCTGGAAGCTATGCTAAGGCACTTGGAGGACGGGGAGGTGATGTGACACAGCCAGCATGGCTTCACCAAGGGCAAGTCCTGCCTGACCAACCTAGTGGCCTTCTATGGCGGAGTGACTATATCAGTGGACAAGGGAAGAGCTACAGATGTCATCTATCTGGACTTCTGTAAGGCCTTTGACACAGTCCCCCACAACATCCTTCTCTCTAAACTGGAGAGAAATGGATTTGATAGGTGGACTGTTTAGTGGATGAGGAATTAGTTGGATGGTTGCATCCAGAGGGTAGTGGTCAACAGCTCAATGTCTGGATGGAGACTGGTGATGAGTGGCGTTCCGCAGGGGTCTGTGTTGGGACCGGTACAGTTTAATATCTTCATCAATGACATAGATGGTGGGATTGAGTGCACCCTCAGCAAGTTTGCAGATGACACCAAGCTGAGTGGTGCAGTCGACACGCCAGAGGGATGGGATGCCATCCAGAGGGACCTGGACAAGCTCGAGAAGTGGGCTTGTGAGGTTGACCACATGTGGTTCAACAAGGCCAAGTGCAAGATCCTGCCCCAGGGTCGGGGCAACCCCCGGTATCAATACAGGCTGGGGGATGAAGGGATTGAGAGCAGCCCTGCTGAGAAGGACTTGGGGGTACTGGTAGATGAAAAGCTGGACATGAGCCAGCAATGTGCGCTCACAGCCCAGAAGGCCAACCGTATCCTGGGCTGCATCAAAAGCAGCGTGGCCAGCACGTCGAGGGAGGTGATGCTGCCCCTCTACTCTGGTGAGACCCCACCTGGAGTACTGCATCCAGCTCTGGAGCCCTCAGCAGAAGACAGACATGGACCTGTTGGAGCGGGTCCAGAAGAGGGCCACAAAAACGATCAGGGGGATGGAACACCTCTCCTATGAAGAACGGCTGAGAGAGTTGGGGTTGTTCAGCCTGGAGAAGAGAAGGCTCCAGGGAGACCTTATTGCAGCCTGTCAGTACTTAAAGGGGGCTTATAAAAAAGATGGGGACAGACTTTTTAGCAGGGCCTTACAGGACAAGGGGTAATGGTTTTAAACTAAAAGAGTGTAAATTTAGACTAGATATAAGGAAGAAATTTTTTACGCTGAGGGTGGTGAGGCACTGTCTCAGGTTGCCCAGAGGGGTGGTGGATGCCCCATCCCTGGAAACATTCAAAGTCAGGTTGGATGGGGCTCTGAGCAACCTGATCTAGTTGAAGATGTCCCTGCTCATTGCAGGAGGGTTGGACTAGATGACCTTTAAGGTCCCTTCCAACCCAAACCTACGATTCTATGATTCTCCACCTCCAGCTTTTGTATAAAAATTACACAATGTAATTATAGAACGGTAATGTTTAACTAATATATTACAATAGTAAGAAGTCTGGAAAAAGTTCCCAAAAGATCAGGCAGAGCACTACTGTTTTCTTTAAAAAAAACCCCACAGAGTACTCAGACTGCTTTCTGCAGGCTGGATACAGCCTTTAGGACAATTCTGCATCCAGCCTATGGTTTGATCCTGTATATTCCTCTTACCCTAAGGCTTACAGAGAGCAAGCCACAGACCAAATGAATTCTCTAGCAGAAACAGGTTAACCCTGATCATGAATGTTTCTGGCAGTCCCACGTACATCTACCACTAGGTTTATTTACAATGTGTTATGTAATACATAGGCATTGACAAATCCCTCTATTTTCCCTGGGAAATAACGTTTGTGGTGCTTCTGGCCACATTTCAGGTGGTCCCTAGGAAAGTACAAATTCCAGGAAACTACAGTATCAACTGAAGCCTGCTCATCTTCAGTATCACCTTCTCCTGACAAAAACGTGCCCCAAAAGACAACAACAAAACCAAAAGAACACACCAACAGGGATGTACCTGTCCAAGAATACTGCAAGATACATGTAATATTGCCAGAAAAATTTTGAACCACTGTGCAGGCAAAGAGGTTACCATTTACAGCATTTTGAGGAGTATGTGAATACGCACAACAAATCTATCCCTGCCAGGAAATGCCAACTGCGAACACAAAAAGGAATGTACAACCCCAACAGAAAATATCATTGGATCTTTTTTCCTTAAAAAGCAAATCTGAACATGTGACTGGTAATTGTGATCAAAGGAAGATGTGACATGACCCTCCAAACATTCTGGATGTGTAGGTGGGACTAAACGATGTTTGTGAATTAAAAACATGTATGCTTATTAAGACAGGCAGTTTAAGTTTACCACCAAATCTCTACATCACCATTTGCTGACACTGTTCAACTTTGGGTATCCAGAGCTGCACTGAGTTAACGTGAAAGCACCTCCTAGTAACATCCAGCTAAGAACTATACCTCCCTAACGCATAAATAGAAGAAAATGCAAACTGTGCCCCGTTCTCCTTATGCTGGGTTAGAATCTGTGACAGGAATTTGATTCCACAGTTTGGAAAAGCTCCAAGTTCGCAGCCTAAGGAAACTGGAGTTTCCTGGGTCTCAGAGTAATTCTAGAGCTAAAGTGGTAATAGACATCAACTTTAGATCAGATAATACATGCCAACACTCATCACTGACCCAAGAAGGCAACCTCCTTCTGTCCTACCCAAGGGTTTCAAATCCAAAACACTTTCTTCCTAAAACAGGACGCTAGCTTATTTATTTGTAGCACCATTAATACATACCTTGAGATTGGACTAGAGATACATTACACAAGCAATCAAGCAACTGTTTGGAGGCACTGGAGCCTTTTGGGTAATGTTTTCCACCACTGTTAGCATAAGAAGAAAAATTAAAAAGACAGAACAGATGCTGAGAAATTTAATGTACAGTAGAGATAGCTACGGTGAACAAGTAAGATCGAGACGTAAGTCCTTTTTCTCAGCAGGAAAGTAGGCACCAATTAAATAAATAAAATGCTCAACAGACTGGTATAATTTGCAAGTTATACAGATTAAAAAAGAAGAGATGTGAGGAACAGCCGAAGTACTGACTACAACATTTCTTTTGTATAGTACTAAAGTGTAAACACACTACACGTATAAAAAGTATATGTATTAAATAAAAGTATAGTTCATACAATCATTACATAATTATTTAAATATATTTTAATATACGGTAATAAGTATTTCTGTGTGTATAAATATCTATAAAATCCAAACCTTTACTCTTCCTCTGGCCATACGCATCTTTCACCTCAATGTACACCAAGAAGCATTCGTAAAATAAAAAAAGTGATTATCTATAAAATTCCATTAAAGCCTGTAGCTAAGAAATATTCTGAGAAGACTGCTACAAAATTCATGAAGAATGCAGACATCACCAGTTGATGATCATCATTAAAAGCACAATGTTCCCACATCTGACAATTTTTTTAGAAGACGAATCCTAAAGTTTTGCCTGTTACATTATTTTTTTTTCAATAACGTACTGAAATAGTTTTTGCCATTGGCATCTAACAGCACCCAGTTCCTAAGTCTGCAATCATCAAAATCATTAACTAAAAGTGGTTGTTTCAACAACTACGCTGTTACATTTACCTGGACGTGCTAAGGGTCAACAGAAGATGAGGATCGTGACCTCTGCTGGCACTTATTCCACCACATTCATCCTGACATAGTTTGATGAATGCCAGAATTTGTCTGTCTTCATTCGGTGCAGCCGTCCCACGAGATCTGCTGCTGTCTGCCCCCAGGAAACACTGTTCATCCTCAAATACTCCCGATAGACTGCGCCCCTAAGCAGGGCATTATTTTAGTCCTTAATCAGATGAGCACAGCATCAAAATAGAGCAAGGAAAATGCCTTAGTTAACATTTACAAAGTTTGCAGTGCATCAAATGTTTTCCAACCTATTAACAACTTAGGATGTATGAACCACTCATAAATACGACCTGCATTACGCATACCTGTACATACACATGTATACATACAGGCACATGTGCGTGTATACACCTACACTACTACATTTCCCTCCTCCCCTCTATTTTCTAGTCTGAAAGTATCAAGCTCAATGTCAAGTTAAACACACGCAAGTAGTAAGGCACCAATCCACTTCAGATCAGTTATTTCCTTGTCATCCAAACTAACACTCAAATCCCCATGAGTCTCAAAAATTACAATTCTAACATTCAATGAAACCTACTGTCAAATGCCAAAGCTGCCAAAATTGGAAGCTGCACTAGGAAGGGAATTCTCATATGCGTGTATCTCTCACTCTCTCTCCTATTGTTTAACCTATGCTACCTGTAAGCATTATTTTCTTGATGCAGTACTTTAACCTGTGCATTTTCAGCACAGCAACAACCATAAGCAATAGTGCCTTCAATTCTTTTGTGGACACTAAACATAACTGCAACTTTTTTTTTCCCCTGTCCTCGTTTTGGCTGGAATAGAGTTAATTTTCTTCCTAGTAGCTGGTACAGTGCTGTGTTTTGGATTTAGGATGAGAAAAATGTTGATAACACACCGATGGTTTAGTTGTGCTACGTAGTGCTTACACTAGTCAAGGACTTTTCAGCTTCCCATGCTCTACTGAGAAAGCTGGAGGTGCACAAGAAGCTGGGAGGGGGCACAGCCAGGACAGCTGACCCAAACTGGCCAAAGGGATATTCCATACCATGTGACGTCATGCTCAGTACATAAACTGGGGAAAGCTGGCCGGGGGGGGCCGCTGCTTGGGGACTGGCTGAGCATCAGTCGGCGGGTGGTGAGCAACTGCATTGTGCATCACTTGCTTTGTATATTATTCTTATTTTTATTAGGATTTTATTTCAATTATTAAATTGTTTTTATCTCAACCCATGAGTTCTCTCACTTTTACTCTTCCAATTCTCTCCCCAATCCCACGGGGGGGGGGTGCGGTGAGCGAGCAGCTGTGTGGTGTTCAGTTGCCGACTGAGGTTAAACCACAACATCCTCCTCCAGACATAAGCAGTTATTGACATTTTCCACATCATGGAACTGGAATCCAATTGTTGGGGGCTATGTCTGGTAACCTAAGCC
The DNA here is from genome assembly GCF_965638725.1 of Aptenodytes patagonicus. Taxonomy (NCBI): domain Eukaryota; kingdom Metazoa; phylum Chordata; class Aves; order Sphenisciformes; family Spheniscidae; genus Aptenodytes; species Aptenodytes patagonicus. The sequence goes on from NC_134972.1 coordinate 6,575,905, forward strand.
TCTAAAACCAATGCTGCTAGTTGCCGTGTTTATCAACCCAAGCAAGCGCTGGGCAGTGCTGTGCCTAGATTCAGTAGCGTCCTATCAAGGAAGCCACATGGAAATACACCTACAGCCTCCTTGCAGATAAAGGAGCAACAAGTAGTTCACTTCCCAGGTCTCAGAATAATTCTAGAGCTAAACCCACCATCTTCAGATTTATGCTCAGATAATACATGCCAACACCCATCACAGACCCAGGGGAACTAACAAAGCAGCTCCCTTTGTACCTCACGGGGGACAGCAGGGCAAGAGAGGTGCAGCTAGGGAGCACACACCCAACCCCTAACTCTCAACATGGGAGTGAAGCTTGTTAACTCTTCATAAAAGGACAGCTGCGCTGAAATAAGTCGAAACTTACACAGTCGCCTTTCAATGTCCCATACGAAGCTATACAGACCACGTGTTTCTCCAAAACTAACGTGCTCGGGGCAACAGGTTTTCTTATCGCGTCCTGTCGCGGTGTCACCTTTAAAACGCACCAAAAAAAAAAAGTCAGTTGTGGCGCCCGCTCGGCGGGCTTCCGCGCCCGGGGGTAATTCGGGCAGCTCGGCAGCAGTAAGTGCCCGTTCGGACGCAGACCTTTCTCCGTTCACTCTGACCGCGGGGCACGTTCCCGCCTCGCTTCCCGGCCCGGCCGAACCCTCCCCGGGGAAAGGGCGCGAAGGAAACGCCCCCGCCGCGGCTGAGGCGAACCACCACCTCGCCGCTGACCGCCCCGACCAGCGGGACACCGAGATCCCGCCGAGGGATCCAGGGCCCCCACGGACTTCCCGCCCCCGGGACCTCCCGCCGCCAGGCCCGGCCCGGCCGTGCTCAGCCGCACTGCCAGGTCCCACCGCACCGCTAAGAAGGAGCGAGGGGGGCCGAAGCCCCCACGCCGCCCCACGGCTGCGGAGGCCGGCGGCCCCGGGTCGGACCCCTTCCCCACCACGCGGCAGCAACACCCGCTCCCGCCGCCGCCCGCGCCGGAAGGAGCGTCCCGCCGCGGGGCGGGGCAAGAGGCAGCTCCCGGCAGGGCCCCGCTATAGCTGCCCGCGCCATTCGCCTGACCCGCGCCGTTGGACCAAGGCAGGACCCGGCGGTCAGGCGGGACGCCCTGCGGCAGGGAAGGACCCCGCCCGGAAGCGGGGTCTCCACACCGGCCGCCGCGGCTTTGTAGAGAAGCCGGTCCTAGAGCTCAGCCCCGGGGCAGGTGAGGGTGACTGCGCTTCCCCTCAGAAATAGAACCCTTTCCTTCCTAATTAAAACTGATCAGTCTGATTGCGCTGTTAATTACTAACGTTGGACTCTGGCAGATGTGGGCCGTGCCGGGCGGGAACACTGTTTTGAGGCTATGCAAGAAAAATCATGTTTAATGTTGGCTGGCATAGAGCAATTGAAAATGAGGTCTATTTTTTGATTTGTTTTTTCGGGGGTGTGTGTATTTTTGGGGGGAAGGGGTCCAGGGGAGGGGTTTGAGGAGTTATGGGGGTGCGTTGGGTGTTTTGATGGGTTTTGATGGGGGGGGGGGTAAATACAGCAAATACTTGTCCAGCATGTCACAGTATTGACCTTCCCGCGGCTAAATAAGATGGCTGTTTACAGCCATTAAGCACTCCATTAAGCAATGCAAACTTCATACCTGGTGACAGGACTTGTACTGTCTAGCGCTACATTCAGAGGGTGGGTGACAGGGACCATAGTGAAGCAAGGGCGTTTCGGTGAGTAGTTGCAAATGAATTCACAGGAGGGTTCAGGTGGGGAGGGACCTCTGGAGGTCATCTAGTCCACCCCCCCTGCTCAAGCAGGGCCACTCAGAGCCAATGTCCCAGGACCATGTCCACTTGGGTTTTGACTCTCCAAGGATGGAGACACCACAATCTGTCTGGGCAACCTGTGCCAGTGTCTGACCCACCCTCACAGTAAAAACAAGTGTGTCTTCTTGTGTTCAGGTGGGATTTCGTGTGTTTTAATTTGTGCCTATTGCCTCTTGCCGTGTCAGTGGGCGCTACTGAGGAGTGCTTGGCTCCCTCCCCTTCCTTCTATCCCATCAGGTGTTGATGCACATTGATAAGATACCCCTGAGCCTTCAACAGGCTAAACAGTCCCAGCTCTCTCAGCCTCATGCTCCAGACCCTCCATCATCTTTGTGGCCCATCCCCAGACTCTCTCCAGTATGTCCATGCCTCTCTTGTACTGGAGACCCCAGCACTGGACACAGCACGCCAGGTGTGGCCTCACCAGTGCTGAGCGATTTCCCCAAGAAGTCCAGGGAAAGTGCATTCTGCCAGTGCTGAAAGAAGGGCCTATCAAAGTTTAAAAAAAAAAAATTCACAAAAATTCCTCCTTCTCAGGAAATGCAATTAAGTACATACACTGATGGAAAGGAGTAATAGGTTTAAATGTACTGGATTTGAAATAAATGTGATGCTGTAAGCCATTCTTAAGAAAAAGCTACACACTTTCACTTGAATCATCCTAATGGAATATTTACTTGCTTAAGAAGTGTAGTAGTGAAAGAGGCCATGCTCTCTGAAGCTGATATTCTGTTACTGCTGGATAGTATCTAAATCCTTAAAAGCGACACACATGCAGACAACAGCGACGCAGGCCTTGGTGTTGCTGAGCCGGAAGGGCTGTTCAGCTGCTGTGGGCTGTAGCGTAGTGAGAACTGCAGTACAGCTGTAACATACTTCAGACACTGGACAACTTACCTGAAATACAATTTAAATGATTTGACAAACAAAGTGCATAAAAGCAACCACACCTGTCTGCTTAAAAATAGTTTTTTATTAGAATGCAGCAATGCCTGTCAGAAATAACATTTTGATCATCTAATTTTACAGCGAAAAAACATTGTGTTGTGAGGTTCTCATTTCTTGCCCTTGGACTTTTGGGGTAATATCCAAGTTTAGAACAACATTGTTATAACTGAAAATAAGGCACAGTTTCCTACAGGTTATTTTGCATGGGATCAGTTAAAATGAAACCATGTTTAAAACTGAATGATCATACTTTTTTTTCCTCACTATGATAAAAACACATACCTGTATTTCTCAAGAGCTGTACTTAACATTCCATCCATAAAGAAGAAGTCTTCCTTAAGGCACAAGAAAACAAGTATTTTCTTCATAAATGTTACAGGTTCCTTTGAGGCATAGAGATAAATGCATTGAATGACAATTTCTGTCTTTGCTAGATTCAGGTGAATAAGATGGTTAAGTCACTGAAAAGAAGCCCTATGAAAACAAAAACTAGCTTTTGTTCATACTGACTCATGAATGTGTGTAAAATATAGATAATCTGCAAGTAATAATCTGGCCACCGTTTGAGAAAACTAATACCAATCTGTGTTGTAATTTATGAGAATGTATGTTTTTGAAAGGTCCAGAAGTCAGTATGTATTGACTTCCAATTTTTTTAAAAGGTGCAAGTTTCTAAAGGCCACAAAACCACAGTGTTAGCATATTTATTTTAGCAAGTGGTGACCTAGAGACCATGTGCTGCAACATGGTATTCCTGAGGAAGCAGAATAGCTTTTTTAAATTTCCCTGAGATCTATTAATTTGATATCCACCCAAACTCCAGTGATAAAACAGTGGTAGCAAATCTGTATCATTTTAAACAATACAGAAACACCGAAAATCCAATTCCTTGTTACATGCTGAATGTCCTCACAGACAAAAAGAAAAAAAATTAAAAAATCAGAATTTCATTCACTTTTTTGATCATATATATTTTACAAGGAAGGTTTTTACCTCTTCTCCCACCAAAAGCCAAAGATTTGAGTGACAGAGAGTGAGTGGGGAAAGACGACAACCAATCACTTCGAAATTCAGAAATGTTTAGAAAACCGGTTTTCTGAAAAAAGTTTTTTCTGAAAAAAAAGTTTTTTAGTCAGAAGGAATGAAGTGAGGGAATGGACGGGGAGTACAGAAGTAGTGCTTAATCGTGTACACAATAAAAAGATTTGGAAGGAAAAAGAGTTTTTCCATGCCTTTCTAATTGTATTGAGAAATGCACTAAAATCCTCTTCCATGAGAACACAGAACTCTACAGCAGTGGCCAGACATGCTTGATACATTTCTTTAAGCCTTATATTTGCCAACATGTTCACGAGCTATGATCATCCTTTGAATTGGAGCAGTTCCCTCATAAACCTGAAAAGAAGAATTGCAATAATGTTAGCTGATAATTTTTTAAAATATTTCAACAGATCTTTCTACACTTGTAAACCTTCACAGCACTAATCCAGTGTGGATTAGGATGTGCAGAAAGGCAGAGTAAACTGAAAAAATTCCAGTGTGACTTGAGTAACTACAGTGGGCTAAATGCAATAAACCACATACAAGATATTGAGAGACAGTCTTGTTCTCTCATATGCTGTCATCAAAACTCGGTAAGGTTCTCATGAAATTAACAGACACAGTGGGTGAAGAAGGATGGGGAAAATGTCTTATCTGCAGAAGGAAATACATAATTTAGGTTTTACAAAGTAGATTTTGAAACGGTGGATGGAGGGGAGGAGGTGACCTGTGCTGAAAGTGGTGTATTTTCTTTGACTAGCCTTTCAAGGCCATAGCAAATGCTCCCTTTCATCCATTTATTCCCACTGCTCCTTCTTAACTAGTATTCTCTTCAACACAGGATTTCTTTTTTTATTTCTTTTTTTTTAACCATGTATTCTTGCATTTTCCTCTAGAAACATTCTGCATCCTCCCTCTGCTCCATTTGGCTTGCTGGCAGCAAAGCCAGAGATACACAACAAAACACGGATGTAGGTCTAATGCAGAAAGAAGGCCATATACTCCACAGGTACAGTGCAATGTGATTCAAGGGCAACATAGTTTAGGGGTTTAAGCGTTTCACCTCCCAGTTCTGAACCTACTTTGGCAAACTGCTCAAAGGCATGCAAATGAGGACACCAGGGGAGGTTTAGATTGGATGTAAGGAAAAATTTCTTTACTGAAAGAGTGGTTAAACATTGGAACAGGCTGCCCAGGGAAGTGGTTGAGTCCCCATCCCTGGAGGTACTTAAAAGACGTGTAGATGAGGCGCTTAGGGACATGGTTTAGTGGGTGGTGGTGTTGGGTCAACGGTTGGACTCAATGATCTTAGAGGTCTTTTCCAACCTCAATGATTCTATGATTCTATGATTCTAAATTCACTTTCTCTGTAGTCATAAAATAGCGATAATCTTCCCAAGAACCTTACAGAACTTTTCAAAAATAAAGACGCTATAAGCTGTGGTCACATTAGTTTTTTGGTTCAGTGGAAATGGTTCATTCTCAAAGTGAATTCTCTGACTGCTGCTTACCCTGTATCTAAATTACTTGCTGATGAGGACAGCCATGAAACTCAAGTGTAAAAACATCAAAATCCATAGTCTTCTTAAGTAACCACGAGAAATGTTTTGGTTTATAAGCTAATGGGAGTACTTTCAAGCATCATTGACAATTAAGGGAAGTTTTCTGAATTTGAGAAACTAAGTTAGAGTTTCTATCATAGCAACGTAGATTTGTAGCCAGACAGAAACCCATAGCAAAGCGTGGACATAGAAGAATGTTACCAGTAAACACAATAGCAGAACTGTGTCATACTGAGAAATATCAAATATATGAAAGAAAAGAACAGGTGGAAAACAAAGTGTCTGTACATGAAACAGATGGCCAAAAGCATATACCATCTGGAACTGGGCAGGAATATAGGGAAGCGTAATCAAGAGACATGGATGAAATAATCGTAAAGACAAAAGCCTTTCCTGTATTCTTTTGGGGATGAAGGGAAGCAGAAAAAACACCAAAAATTTAATACTAAATCTGATTAATTTGAACAATTTAAAAAAAAAAGTCATCTACCTAGTCATGCATTTGTGATGGATCAGTGTAATGGAAAGTCTAAATAACTGGGATGCTGTAAAATCAGTCTCAACTTTCAAATAAACTTCTAACCCTCCCAACCTCTTTCTCTAGAAAAGCACGCAACCTGACAGGAAGAAAGCCCAATCATAACAAAGTTCAGTTACTCATTCATTTCCTTACTTGCAGGAGTACAGTTAGGACTAAGAACCTTTAGATTCCAAACCAGTAGTTTTCTATCCTTAGATAGAGAAAAATTCTTGGCTAGTGAGGGTAGTTGTAATTTTAAAGTCGGCTGTAACAGAAATTTCAACTACCTAGAATCGTAAGAATAATAGCTGTTACAACTAACATTGCAGATCATGGTCCACATGCATTTCTTGACATCATCTATTTTGATGTTTTATCTAGTCATTATTAATGTCAGAACCAGGTGGTCCAGATTACTGGTTTTGCTGAACATAATTAAATCATTCTTGCGGAATAAAGAACTGTAGTATAGTATATGCTAAGAGAAGAATTACAACATGGAACCCTTTCTTGGTAATAATACTGCAGAAAAAGATCTGGGGATTATGGGTGACTATGGGCTAAACATGAGTAAATATGAGTATGTTTTGTTCTTTTTTGGGAAAAAAAAAAGCTAATCACTCCAGGTTGTGCCACAATTCTGTTAATACTACATATGCAAGATAATTAATCCATGATACTCAGTGCTGATGATATCTCAACTGAAGTAATCTGCCCAGTTTATGATACCAAAGTTTCAGACAGAAGGATTAGAGCACAGCAAGAAGTGATGAAGAGAACAGCATTATACATAAACTTACAGAATACCAAAGCAAGCATTGGTATTTTGATCAGTGTTTTCTACAGTGCTTTTTTCTAAGAGTTCAAAAGCTTCAAAATGAAGAGTCCACAAATTTCAAAGAATTACCACATCAGAAAAACAAAACCACACCACTAAATTTATTTCTCTTGTGTAGGTTAAGTTGTTGATCTAATGCAAAGAGTTTTGTATGCAGGAATTTGCCTGATTTGAATGCCCTTTCTTTAAATGGCAGGATTACTGCTCTCATCCTTAAAACTTTTTTTGTATGTGTACATCATGATTTCAAATAAGTAGCCATTAGTTTATTTTATATAAAATGTATGCATTACTATAAAGATCACATTCTCTCTTTTACTCACCTGGTAGATTTTGGCATCTCTAATTAGTTTTTCTACAGGATATTCAGTATTAAATCCATTTCCTCCAAAAATCTGCACTGCCTCTGTATCTGCTTGGTTTGCAACATCACCCGTGAATGCCTTTGCAATGAAAGCATAGTAGGTATTCCTGCGACCAGCATCAACTTCCCACGCAGCTCTTTGGTAAGCCATCCTAGCCAGTTCCACGTTCATTGCCATTACCTCTTGTATCAGAGCAGTGCTGACCCATATTCATTTCCTGAAAAGGGAAGTTTACAGAGATGCAACTAAATTGGATTCTTCCAAGGTACAACACATTTTCATTCTTTAGTTTACTCAAAGCGTAAAGTAAGCTTTTTTTTCCCCCCCAAACACTTCAGTTTTATCTAAAAATCACCATATATACAACAAATATTAGTTTTGCATTTACAGACCAGCATGCCCTTAATTTGTCAAAGCTGGGCAGTTTACTTTCTCTGTATGTGAAATCAGTTCTGTAGCTGTAATCGCTTGTTTGTCTTTTTCTAGTTCAACTATATCTTTTGTGATGGGAGAGGAAAAAGTAAAGAACCTAATAGGCAGGCAGTAGTAAAATACAGCTGTACTACAAACAAACAAACAAATAAATAAATGAGATTTTCAAGTTTTCAGATTCCTTTCTTAATGTTCAATGTCTAGTTTTGCCTGCTACTAAAAATAGTACTTTCTTTGTTTTCTTCCCCCCCCTCCCCAAAAGAGAACTAGCACCAGTGTCTCTGAGGCCTATTCCTTGAGCAGGAGTAGCTAAAATTAAAGCACGCTGTATGTTTATGGTTAAAGATGTCCACCTTGCTTCTTACACTTGCAAAGGCATACTACTTCACATTAATTGGCACTTGTCAATTAAATGGTTCTCAAAGATTCTTTTGTAGCTGTACAAAGTTATCTTATTTTAGACCATTATGAATAATTCCTTATATGAATTGATAAAATTATAATTATTAAGTACGTCTTGTGAGTAGTTTCTGTATGTTGTGAAAATGAAAAGGTCATTGTACATGAGCACATGAAAATGTTCAATTGCATAACAGTCTCTTTTCTTTAATGGCAATTTGTTGCATTATTGGTTATAGAAGCGAATAATAATTCGTGGCTTGTCAAGTCAGAGATAACACTTCACCTTTCTTCCAATTTGGATGCCAGAGCTGTTTGCTTCCACAATGAATCCAGTAAAGGCTTTGCTTGCAGGAGCTTTTGGATCTGGATTGGTACGAGCTAGCAAAAAATACCTAGTGTAAAACAAAGACGAGGGGAGTCAGTTTATCCTCACAATTAACAATCAGATACTTTTTTAGCTAATATGTTAAATGTTTTTATGTGTCTTTGTACCATATAATAGATCTATCGATAAGTTAACCCTTTTTTCTTGGCCCTTCCAAAAATAACCTGAGAGGGAGCGTGAGAGAGGAAGTTTCAGTGCATCTCTTACCGCAAAAGTCAAGATTTAATAAAATTACTTCAGATCAACATGCAAAGGTTCTCCTCCTTTTCATTGTAAGTCTTAATATTACCATCAGCTTCACAAATAGTACAAAAGAAACCTATTCACAGCACATACACAAAAATCAATGCTTAGGAAATACAGTATTGCATGCAAAATGTTATCACCTGATTTTAAAGATCTTAACTTTGTTCTTCTAAGTATAAGTTGTAAATAAGTTTTTTTTTCTGTTAGAAATTAAACAGTTGTAAATCACATTTATGGTGTTCAGCAGTATCAAAAGATAGCTGGTAGATTCTCTTTGATGGTTCTGCCTTGAACAAGGAAATAAGTAACAAGAAAATTCAGCTTTATGCATAAATGTAGAAAGTTTTTCCTCTTGAATTAAAAAGAATTTATGTGTTGGGGATGAGCATGATCTTATGTGAAACATGATGAAAGAAGTCTATATTGTAAAGCACCTCCATAGACACCACAGCAAAATCTGGATTCTTTGGCACTTGGAAAATGTCTTCCCTTAAGAAAATAAAATAAAACACCACAATCCTAGAGCTTTTCTATCTTCACTAGAAGTGAGAGATGTTTCCTGTAGAATGAGAACCAACTGATCTCAGTCACCACACCCACAAAGCAAGGTCCCTTGAACATGAGCCTCTCGAGTACTTTGCGAGTTAACTCTTCTGTTGCTGCCCTTCCCTGAAAAGAAAGCGGAATTAATTTTGTTTGATAGCAGCAAAAATTGAGAGGCATTCTTGAATAGAGTTGTCATGTCATCACTCAGTTTCCTTTCTAGGCATTGCACAGCACTGAGACTGCTTTCTTATACCTTGTCCTGATAAACTGGTCACTGATTAAAGTGTAGTAGGGTGAAACATAATGCATGTTCAGCTTTGTAACAGATCTTTAAAGAAAGACTAGTATCTAACTTGAGGGGGAGACACCTCAGTATAGAACAGAATAACAGAGAACGTAATGTGAGTCAAAAGTCAACACACCCATTTACTTTCCCACCATTTGTGAGCCACATCTTCTGGCCATTAATAACATACTCATCTCCTTTCTTCTCAGCCTTAGTTTTTATACAAGCCACATCAGAGCCTGCTCCAGGCCTGTTACACAGTAAGCCTAAAAGAAAATAAAATGCAAAATCTTGAGGAATAAAAGTTCTGTTTTTAAGCAGCCACGAATTATTGCAGAATTATGTGCACCAAACTGATCTGTAAAGGTTTTAAGTGAACTGCGTGGAAAACTCCAAAATACTACATCAAAAACTCAACAACAGTCTGAGCAAGAATCCAAACGTGTGTGTTAATTTTCCTTATAAATCCCTAATAATACTTAAAATTGTTTTTTAATGATAAACAAAACCATTCTGTAACTTTTAATAAGTCATCACTTCCTTATGCTTCACAAACTCTGATATGAAAGCTGAGTATCTTTAAAATCTGAAAATAAGAGCACAGAGTAACATTTTATGAGTGTCGTGGTTTAACCCCAGCCAGCAATTAAGCAGCACACAGCTGTTCGCGTACTCCCTGCCACGGTGGGATGGTGGAGAGAATCGGAAGGGTAAAAGAGAGAAAACTCATGGGATGAGAGAAAGACAGATTAATATGTAAAGCAAAAGCCGCACACACAAGCAAAGCAAGACAAGGAATTCATTCACTGCTTCCCATCGGCAGGCAGGTGTGCAGCCATCTCCAGGAAAGCAGGGCTCCATCATGCGTAATGGTGACTTGGGAAGACAAATGCCATCCCCTGGCGATATTCCAAAATCTTTGCCTTCTGGCCAATCCATGATCACTTCCAGGATTCCTGGCCGACTGGGGTTTCCTATTTGAGCCCGTTGTGTGATCAGTGTGACCCACTTACTCCACATAGCATCAGTTGCATGATCATTGCTCTCTACAACTACCTGAAAGGAGATTGTAGCGAGGTGGGTGTCGGTCTCTTCTCCCAAGTACCAAGCGATAGGACGAGAGGAAATGGCCTCAAGTTGCGCCAGGGGAGGTTTAGATTGGACATGAGGAAAAGTTTCTTTACTGAAAGAGTGGTTAAACATTGGAACAGGCTGCCCAGGGCAGTGGTTGAGTCACCATCCGTGGAGGTATTTAAAGACGAGTAGATGAGGCACTTAGGGACATGGTTTAGTGGGCATGGTGGTGTTGGGTCAACGGTTGGACTCAATGATCTTAGAGGTCTTTTCCAACCTCAATGATTCTATGATTCTATGTGTACAGGGGACCCTCCCTCTGAATATCCGGCCTAGCACCAGAAGTCGGGGTGCCAGGAGGAGCTGTGCTTCAGTGCCGATCACTTCCGAAGCAGCTCGAACCCCTTCATATGCTGCTAATATCTCTTTTTCAGTTGGAGTATAGCGGGCCTCGGATCCTCTGTATCCCCGACTCCAAAACCCCAGGGGTCGACCTCGAGTATCCCTTGGTGCTTTCTGCCACAGGCTCCAGGTAGGACCGTTCTCCCCGGCTGCGGTGTAGAGCACATTTTTTACATCTTGCCCTGCCCGGACTGGCCCCAGGACTACTGCATGAACTATCTCCTCTTTAATTTGTTCAAAAGCTTGTCGTTGCTCAGGGCCCCATTTGAAATCGTTCTTCTTTCGGGTCACTTGATAGAGAGGGTTTACGATCAGACTGTAATTTGGAACATGCATTCTCCAAAAACCCACGACGCCTAAGAAAGCTTGTGTTTCCTTTTTGCTAGGTGGTGGAGACATGGCTGTTCTTTTGTTGATCACAGCCATGGGGATCTGACGACGTCCATCTTGCCATTTTATTCCTAAAAAATGGATCTCCTGTGCAGGTCCCTTGACCTTACGTTGTTTTATGGCAAAACCGGCCTTCAGCAGGATTTGGACTATTTCCTTCCCTTTTTCAAAAACTTCTCCTGCTGTGTTGCCCCACACGATTATGTCATCAATGTATTGCAGGTGTTCTGGAGCTCCACCCTGTTCCAGTGCAGTCTGGATCAGTCCATGGCAAATGGTAGGGCTGTGTTTCCACCCCTGGGGCAGTCAGTTCCAGGTGTACTGGACACCCCTCCAAGTGAAAGCAAACTGTGGCCTGCACTCCGCTGCCAAAGGGATTGAGAAAAACGCATTAGCAGTGTCAATTGTGGCATACCACTTGGCTGCCTTTGACTCCAATTCGTATTGAAGTTCTAGCATGTCCGGCACAGCAGCACTCAGTGGTGGCGTGACTTCATTTAGGCCACGATAGTCTACTGTCAGTCTCCACTCTCCATTAGACTTCCACACTGGCCATATGGGACTGTTAAAGGGTGAGTGGGTCTTGCTGATCACTCCTTGGCTCTCCAGTCGATGAATCAGCTCATGAATGGGAATCAGGGAGTCTCGGTTGGTGCGATATTGCCGCCGGTGCACCGTGGTGGTAGCGACTGGCACCTGTTGGTCTTCGACCCTCAGCAACCCCACAACAGAGGGGTCCTCCGGGAGACCAGGCAAGGTGGACAGCTGTTTAATTTCTTCCATCTCCAAGGCAGCTATACCAAAAGCCCACCGGTACCCTTTTGGGTCTTTGAAATACCCTCTCCTGAGGCAGTCTGTGCCAAGGATGCACGGAGCCTCTGGGCCAGTCACAATGGGGTGCTTCTGCCACCCATTCCCAGTTAGACTTACTTCGGCTTCCAATACAGTTAGCTGTTGTGACCCCCCCTGTCACCCCAGAAATACAGATGGGTTCTGCCCCTATATGTCTTGATGGCATTAGGGTACACTGTGCACCGGTGTCTACTAGAGCCTTATACTCCTGTGGGTCTGATGTGCCAGGCCACCGAATCCACACAGTCCAGTAAACCCAGTTGTCCCTTTCCTCCCCCTGGCTGGAGGCAGGGCCCCTCTAATCCTCATCACAGTACTCATTTCTCATTTCTTGTACATACGAGTCAGAAGTTTCTTCATTAAGATCAGAAGTAAGATCAGCCCTTCTACTCTGTCTGGGGAACTGCCCGCTGGAAACTGGAGCAGCAATTTTCCTGGAAGAACCCCCTTCTGTGATTGTTTTCCCTTGCAATTCACGTACCCGTGCCCCTAGGGCTGCGGTAGGTTTCCCATCCCACTTCCTCATGTCCTCTCCGTGGTCACGCAGGTAAAACCATAGGGTGCCCCGTGGTGTGTACCCTTTATATTCTCTCTCTTGAGCAAAAGAACGCTGACTCCTAAGAGCCGAGATATTGGTCCGTACAGGTGAGGAGTAGGACCTATCCTCTCTGAGTTGCTGGATCTCCCGGGACAGTTTTTCGGACAGTTTCTCCACAGCCGAGACGAGGGAGGAAGAAAGACTTTCCTCGTATTGCCGGAGTTGACTAGCCAATTCATCCACCATTTGTTCCTCTCCATCTTTCCAGGTCATCACTGCCAATGAATTGGCATATGACGATGGTGAGCTCCTTATAAACTTCCGCCACATGGGTCGTGTGCACTTGACTTCATCTGGATCTTAGGATAGCTGTTCATTGTTCAGGTCACCATAAATCACCTCCAGCACAGCTAATTCCCTCTGGATACCCTTCTCCATGGTGATCCACTTGCTTGGGCGACATATGACATCTTCCTTAAAGGGATACCTTTCCTTCACGCTTGACAAGAGTCGCCTCCAAAGGCTGAGGACTCGTGTCCCTTTTCCAATCGCTTTGTCAATGCCCCCTTCCCTAGAAAGGGATCCCAGCTGCTTGGCTTCTTTATTCTCTAATTCCAGGCTACTGGCCCCATTATCCCAGCATCGGAGCAGCCAGGTGACAATATGCTCGCCTGGACGGCAGCTGAAATCTTTTCGTATATCTCGCAGCCCACTCAGGGATAGAGATCGGGTGGTCACTGCCTCGTTTATGAGTTCTTCCTCTTCTTCCTCCCCGAGCAGTTGTCGGCCCTCCTCCTCCTGTTCTCGTGATGGCCCTTCTCCAGTGTAGTCTGCCTCATCCACTTCTTCCTCGGGCTCCCTTTTAGAAGAATTTTCTTCCTTACTAAACGAGCAGACTTCCAAGATTTCTTCTTGTGTACAGGGGTGACTGATACCGGCACAGGTTGGCTTTTTGGTTCAGCCACAGGGCGTGTTGCTGGGGTCTGAGTGGCCGCAGTGCATGTCGTTTTACCGTCAGATCCAGAGACCTTCTCTTCCCTTTGAGGGTACTGAATGGTGTTGAACAGGGCTCGGTAGGCATGGGCCAGGCCCCAGCACGTTGCAATGAGCTGCATCTCTCTGGAGTTGCCAGGGTGACAGCATACTTTGTCCAAATATTCTACTAACTTTTCAGGATTCTGCACTTGCTCAGGGGTGAAGCTCCAAAACACTGGGGGTGCCCATTGGCCTAGGTGCTTGCCCATCTTGTCCCACACACCCTGCCACTCATAACTACCCAGCCTTGGGGCAGATCTCTGGATGATATTCTTAAATTGCTTATTAACTTTAGACAAAACCGAAACAATATTCCAAAGAAATACCAATAGAAGTATCTTAACTGCCCAAGGCTGTTCAAAATACTGAAAAGTTACTCTAACGAAGGAGGAGACATGATAGAAGAAGGTAGTGACACTGCCATTCTGTATTTCCTCTGTAAAAAAACTCTCAGAAAAGTTACTGTAATTGCTAGTTGTCTCCACGAAGTGGTATCTGTAGTACAGTAATGACTTAATTGCAAAATTCAGATACCAAATTAAGACCAAGTTCAATGTTTTAAAAATAAACCCAGCAAATAGACCACAGCAAACTGCAAAAACCAACACCAATCTTTAACATATACAGAAAAAAAAAACCCCACGATGCCGATTACACAAATCAATATCGAGAACAGAGCAACCAACATTGTGACCCACAACTGTTAACAGATATAAGTTCCTTAATACACTCCGGTTAATCTGTTATTATCTCAAACCCTTCATGCCCCACGTTGGGCGCCAAAAAGGACTGTTGTGGTTTAACCTCAGTCGGCAACTCAGCACCACGCAGCCACTCGCTCACTCCTCCCCTCCCCCCCCCCGGTGGGATGGGGGAGAGAATTGGAAGAGCACAAGTGAGAAAAACTCGTGGGTTGAGATAAAAAGTTTATTAATTGAAATAAAATAATAATAACAATAACAACAATAATATTGTAATAATAATAATAATAATACACAAAGCAAGTGATGCACAGTGCAATTGCTCACCACCTGCCGACCGATGCCCAGACAGTCCCCGAGCAGCGGCCCCCCCGGCCAGCTTTCCCCAGTTCATGTACTGAGCATGACGTCACATGGTATGGAATGTCCCTTTGGCCAGTTTGGCTGTGCCCCCTCCCAGCTTCTTGTGCACCTGCAGCCTTCTCAGTCGGTAGAGCGTGGGAAACTAAAAAGTCCTTGGCTAGTGCAAGCATTACCTAGCAACAACTAAAACATCGGTGCGTTATCAACTTTGTTCTTGTCCTAAATCCAAAACACATCACTGTACCAGCTACTAGGAAGGAAATTAACTCTATCCCTGCCGAAACCAGGACAGCAGGGCCTTTGGATATCTACCTGGGGCTCGAGGGCTGTGAACACAAGGTCTATCAGGTGGAGAAGGACTCGACTCCTCCTCTCCACTCCCTGGTCACAGGCAGGAAGCACAAGGGCATTACGCACAGGGACTCAGGATTCCCTCTCCAGCAGGATTCAGGTGGGCAGAGTGAGCTGCTTGCTTGAGAGAAAGGCTGGCATTTTGTCTCTAAGGTATAGAACAGTTTTCTCACCCAAGTGTCTTCAATTTGCTCCTTGGATTCCCTACAGCTTGATGGAGCAGGGACAGAGGTGATGACTGTGACTGCTCTGCCTGGGGTGGCTGCCTGGAGAAGTAAGAGGAGATGCTCTGCATGAGGAGTGGCAAGCTGGATTTGTTACAAGTTCACAAACATCAAGACAGCATGTCAGGGAGCATGACCTCCCACTCAAAACAGGATGGTGTGTATTCCCAGTTCATTGCAAATCATCTGAAAACCAGATGTGGCTCACACTGTGCAATGCTGGGTCAGATGTTGAAGAAATTGAGAGTAACCACCAATGCTGTGCGTTGTACACAGCTACTTTGATGTGACCGTTCAACTGAGTCCCGCTCAGCTTTTGGTGTAACACGTGGCTCACACCGAGGCCCAATGTGTGCTGGGAGCAGCACCCTTAGGTCAAAGTGAGAGCAGCATGTTCGCAGGACTGTGATGGAGAAGCACTCTCACCGTTGGCTAGGTAACTGTTTCGCTCACAGACACGCGCATTAGAGAATCTGCAAGACATTGGAGAACCTGTGAGGTACTTGAGAAGGTGTAGTGAATCCACAAATTAATGAATTCGAGAATTCACATGACAGACTAATCTGTACAAAGGGGATTGAGCCTTTGCTTTTTTTTTTTTAACCAGATGAGCTCACGAAATAAATTTTAATTTACAAAGTGCATTGTCCTGTAAATTTGAGAGATCCAAATGAACCATGACACTTACCCATGGAAAGGCTTTTGCTATCCACATACAAACTGTGCTTGCTTTAGTCAGGTTTGTAGGAGGGGTTCCCAGGGAAGGCAAGCTGGTGCCTTTCACTCTCATCAACAAGCCCTTGAGGAGCCGGGCACTGGGCTGCCTGGACACAGGACAGAGCTCTCCAGAAATGTCTCAGCCTCTAAACAGATCCAAAGGTTCCTCTGGAATTCCAGGAACAGAGATGCTTGCGAGAATTGAAACTGTCCCGTGACAAGAGTGAGGAACCTGTGTCCCCATGCCAGGAATGGGAACGGGAGCACATCCACAGCTTTCACTTGCGCTGCTAATCCTTTCCTTCATACGCTGTAGTCCAAGTATTAGCTACTAGTGTTGGGAAAAGGGCAACTGTGCTCCCCACTGAGTATACAGCTCCCACAGGGAAAAAACGACAGGGATCGAGTCCAGCCGTGTAATGACAGCTGGTGCCATGAGCAGTAGCCCAGTGCCCTGGTATGAGGGCAAGAAGCTACCTCAGGGAGGTTGGCTATGGGATATACAGCCCTTGAAGGGCTGTATCTGAACAGGTCTGAGAACACTCAGAGCCACAGCTGGCCCAGAGTCCAGGTGGACATGCTGTTCGGGGGTACCAATTCACCAGCCCCGTGCCTGATCACTGCAAGTTGGATCAGGACAAGAAATCTGTTTTCTTCCACTGTGCTTTTGTCTGACTTGCTTGTGCTGTCGAGGTGTTCCTCACCATTCTTCCTTGGTGTTGGAGAGGGAACTCTGGGAGCTCTCTTCCTGACACTGATGGGGAAACAGGAGCAGGGTAGTGCCCAATACCACCATCCCTTCCCAAACTCCTTGCCAGTCTCATTGCTGACCCCAAGTGCAGCTACGGTGCTGTGAAGTGGCAGCTGCTGCCGCTTCTCCAGTTTAACAGATACCTTCCAAGGGAAGAAGGCTGTGCTTTGACAGTGACCCAATGCCACAAGAAAGCCTTGCCACAATGAGAAGGTTGCACCCCACAGGGGAGAGGGGATACAGACAAAACCTGCACTTTTATAGGGGTTATGGTTTCTCCAGTACCAAACTCCCGAAAAGCCCTCTGCAGCATGAGCCATCTCTTGCCCTGTCTCAGGGGTCCAGGCTCATTTTGTGCTGTGCTGAGCATCTCCTCCAGCTCACTCAGGGCTCCTGGGCACTTGCCTGGCCATATTGCTGAGAGGTGAACAGATCCCTCCTAGCTGGGTACCAGAGCCCTCTGCCTGATCAAGCACAGCACTCATGAGCAGAGCCTCACAAGAGACTCTGCCAGTCTGCACAGCGCAGATAGAGTCAAACAGGTCAAGGAAGAAGCAACAGCCCATGGCCATCTAGCACAAATGCCCCAGGGCAAGTGTAGGATTACAGCTTAACCCCTTCCAAACTCAAACAGGAATTCACAATGGCCCAAGCTCTGCATGCGAGCAGCAGATGCAGAAGCCCATGTTTGCTTTTTTGCTAGGACTGTCTCTAAATGCAAGTCAAGCCTTCCAGCCTTTCAGACCAAGGACTGCAGGGAAAGGGGTAGTGAAAAAAAAGCAGGTTTGCATTTTCAGGAAGGGCAAATGAAAATGCCTTTAAAAATACCTTTTGCAGGGTAGAATGTGTCTCTGTCTACTAAGGCAATATGGTAGAGATAAGTGCATGTATTTCCTGCAAAGAAACACCACTCTGGCTTGGTACTTTCCTGGACCTAGGAGAAGAGGCTTTGTAGGGACAGTGGATGGCTACACAGCTCTGCAGCTCCACAGCTCTTTTATGGAACTACTCACACAGTAGGTGTCAACTCCATTAGCATGGTCTCCTCAGTAGCCTTAGTCAATCAGTAATGAAATGAGTAACCATGATGAGGGTGTGGGGGAAAGAATTTTGTTAGTAGGAAAGCAAGAGGAGTCCCTTCACTATAATAGCATTAGTTTGCTGAGTAAGATTTTCTAACTTTTTTAGTTTTTAAAAAGGGAGAGAAGACCAATTTATTGGTTCAAGGAACTTTGTCACTGTGGTTGTCAGACAATACAATACTTAGAGACAATCCTGCTGGTCAAAGGGAAGGGGTTTGAAAGGGCCAGTCAAATCTGGCGAGTTAACAAATGGTTACAGGACTGGTGCCACAGCCAGGGGTTCGGCTACTTAGACCATGGGACTTGCTTTGAGAAACCTGGTCTACTGGGGGCTGACGGGGTCCATCTGTCAGAGGAGGGGAAGAGCATCTTCAGTCATAGGCTTGCCAGGCTGGTGAAGAGGGCTTTAAACTACAGATGCCGGGGGAGGGGAACCTCAATCCATCCCACTCCTACCAGTTTGATGCCAGGGCCAGCAATAGATGCCCAGAGCCTGGGGAAGGATCACAGGTCAGCAAGAGAGCACCTGAAGAGCAGCACAAAGGAACTCCAGCCAGAAGGACATCTTCATCGGGGGCCCAATTTAAATGCCTCTATGCAAATGCACATAGCATGGGGAATAAATGAGGAATTAGAGACGTGCGCACGCCTGCAGGGCTACAACCTTATTGGCATCACGGAGATGTGGTGGGATGGTTCCTATGATTGGAGTATTGGGATAGAGGGATACAGGCTCTTTAGGAAGGACAGGCAGGGGAGACGAGGAGGGGTTGTTGCCCTCTATGTCAATGACCAGCTGGAGTGCCTGGAGCTCTGCCTGGGGATGGATGAGGAGCCAACCAAGAGCTTATGGGTCAGGATTAAAGGGAGGGCAGGGACAGGTGACATTACGGTGGGGGTTTGCTACAGGCCACCCGACCAGGAAGACCGAGCGGATGAGGCCCTCTATAGACAGATAGGAGCAGCCTCACACTCACAAGCCCTGGTCCTCATGGGGGATTTCAACCTCCCCGATATCTGTTGGAGGGACAACAGGGCAGGGCGTAAGCAATCCGGAAGGTTCCTGGAATGCATCGATGATAACTTCCTTCTCCAAGTGGCAGAAAAGCCAACGAGGAGAGGTGCTATGCTGGACCTTGTTCTCACCAACAAGGAGGGGCTGGTGGGGAACGTGAAGCTCAAGGGCAGCCTGGGCTGCAGTGACCACAAAATGGTGGAGTTCAAGATCCTTGGGGCACCGAGGAGGGCGCAGAGCAAGCTCACTACCCTGGACTTCAGGAGAGCAGACTTTGGCCTCTTCAGGGATCTGCTTGGTAGAGTGCCATGGGACAAAGTCCTGGAGGGAAGAGGGGCCCAAGAAAGCTGGGTAATATTCAAGGATCACCTCCTCCAAGTTCAGGAGCGATGCATCCCAACAAAGAGGAAGTCAGGCAAAAATGCCAGGAGATGGATGGATGAACAAGGAGCTCCTGGACAAGGTCAAACACTAAAAGGAAGCCTACAGAGGGTAAAGCAAGGACGGGTAGCCTGGGAGGAATACAGAGAAATTGTCCGAGCATCCAGGGATCAGGTTAGGAAAGCTAAAGCCCTGATAGAATTAAATCTGGCCAGGGACATCAAGGGCAACAAGAAAAGATTCTATAGGGCAGATCTCTGGATGATATTCTTAAATTGCTTATCAACTTTAGACAAAACCGAAACAATATTCCAAAGAAATACCAATAGAAGTATCTTAACTGCCCAAGGCTGTTCAAAATACTGAAAAGTTACTCTAACGAAGGAGGAAACATCATAGAAGAAGGTGGTGACACTGCCATTCTGTATTTCCTCTGTAAAAAAACTCTCAGAAAAGTTACTGCAACTGCTAGTTGTCTCCACGAAATGGTCTCCGTGGTACAGTAACGGCTTCATTGCGAAGTTTACATACCACACTAACGTCAAGGTCAATGTTCTAAAAACAAACCTCACAAGCGAGACATCACTATTTACTGCAGACCACAGCAAACTGCAAAAACCAACACCAATCTTTAACATGTACAGCAGGAAAAAGAGCACGATGCAGATTATACAAATCAATATCGAGAACAGAGCAACCAACATTGTGACCCACAACTGTTAACAGATATAAGTTCCTTAATACACTCCGGTTAATCTGTTATTATCTCAAACCCTTCGAGCCCCACGTTGGGCGCCAAAACGGACTGTCGTGGTTTAACCTCAGTCGGCAACTGAGCACCACGCAGCCGCTCGCTCACTCCTCCCCGCCCCCGGTGGGATGGGGGAGAGAATTGGAAGAGCACAAGTGAGAAAAACTCGTGGGTTGAGATAAAAACAGTTTAATAATTGAAATAAAATGAAAATACTAATATGATTATAATAATTATAATAATACACAAAGCAAGTGATACACAGTACAATTGCTCACCACCCGCCGACCGATGCCCAGCCAGTCCCCAAGCAGCGGCCCCCCCCCCCCCCAGCTTTCCCCAGTTTATGTACTGAGCATGACGTCACATGGTATGGAATGTCCCTTTGGCCAGTTTGGCTGTGCCCCCTCCCAGCTTCTTGTGCACCTCCAGCCTTCTCAGTCGGTAGAGCGTGGGAAACTAAAAAGTCCTTGGCTAGTGTAAGCATTACCTAGCAACAACTAAAACATCGGTGCGTTATCAACTTTGTTCTTGTCCTAAATCCAAAACACATCACTGTACCAGCTACTAGGAAGGAAATTAACTCTGTCCCTGCTGAAACCAGGACAGGGTGTGTGGAAGGGCTGCCAAGGGCAGGTGAGGCCCAGCAGCAGCTTTCAGTCCCGGCATGTTTCATGTGGCAGCAGTCGCTGGACATTTTCAATTTTGGAACTGAGGTGAGGCGAGACAGAGAGGAAATGTTGGCACAGTGAGGTGGCTAGGCAAGCTCAGAACCCTAGTGTCTGTGGGTCTCTGGAAGGGCTGCCAAGGGAAGATGAGGGCCAGCAACAGCTTTCAGTACTGGCACCTTTTGTGTGGGAGCACTCACTGGACATTTTTGATTTCAGTACTGAGCTGTGGCGAAGGTCAGGGAGAATGTCGTCACACATAGTTGGGTAGGCAAGCTCAGATCCCCCGAGTTTGTGGGGCTGTACAAGGGCTGCCAAGGGAAGGTGAGAGCCAGCAACAGCTTTCATTCCTGGCACGTTTGGTATGTGAACAGTAGCTGGACATGTTCAGTTTTGGAGTTGGGCTGTGGAGATGCTGAGAGGGAACGTCCAAAGTGAGGTGGCTATGCAAGCTCAGAGCCCAATTATTTGTGGGTCTGTGGAAGGGCTGCCAAGGGAAGATGAGGGCCAGCACGAGCTTTCATTCCTGGCACCTTTGTTGTGGGAGCAGTTGCTGGATGTTTTCAGTTTTGGAGCTGGGCTCTGTGGGCGCTGAGAGAGAGCATGTTGGGAGAGTTAGGTGGCTAGCAATCCCAAGCCCCAGTGTTTGTGGGTGTGTGGAAGGAGTGCTAAGGGCAGGTGAGGGCCAGCAACAGCTTTCAGTCCTGGCAGCTTTCGCATGGGAAAAGTAGCTGGACGTTTTCAGTTTTGGAGCTTGGCCCTGGAGACACTGAGGGGGAACATCAGCACAGTGAGGTGGCTGGAAAGCTTCAGATGCCCAGTGTTTGTGGGTCTGTGGAAGGGCTGCCTAGGGAAGGTGAGGGCCAGCAACAGGTTTCATTCCTGGCACCTATGTTGTGGGAGCAGATGCTGGACGTTTTCAGTTTTGGAGCTGGGCTCTGGAGACGCTGAAATGGAACGTTGGCACAGTGAGGTGGCTAGGCAATCTCAGAGCCCCAGTGTCTGTTGGTCTGTGGAAGGGCTGCCAAGGGAAGGTGAGGGCTAGCAAGAGCTTTCAGTTGTGGAAACTTTGGTGTGGAACCAGTCGCTGGATGTTTTCAATTTTGGACCTGGGCTGTAGAGCCACTGAGAGTGAAGACCGCCTTCCCTTCATCCACCAGTCAGCTGACCTTATTGTGGAAGGATATCGAATTAGTTAAACAGGATTTACCCTTTGTGAAGCCATGGTGACTGTGCTGATGTTTGCATTGTCCTTTAAATGCCTTTCAATAGCACCCAGGGTGATCTGCTCTGTAATTTTTCCACGTGCTGAGCTTAGAGAGGTCTGTAGTTTCCTGGGTGGGTGGGTGGATGGCAGCTGTGATTGCACTCCTTCAGCCCCTGGGAAGGGAGGCCTGGACAGAAAATTAACTCTATCCCAGCGGAAACCAGGACACTCTCTACTCAGCACTGGAGTGAGGCCACACTCGGAGTGCTGTGTCCGGTCCTGGGCTCGTCGGTGCAAGGGAGACATGGCCATACTGGAAGAGAGTCCAACAAAGGGCCACAAGGATGATTAAGGGACTGGAGCACCTCACGTATGAAGAAAGGCTGAGACAGTTGAGACTGTTTAGCTTGGAGAAGAGAAGGCTCAGGCTCATCATTGCGTATAAATACCTGAAGGGAGGGTGCAAAGAGGATGGAGCCAGGCTCTGCTCAGTGGTAACCAGTGAATAGAGAAGAGGCAATAGGCGCAAACTTAAATACAAGAAATTTTATTTAAACATAAGAAAATGGTTTTTCACTGTGAGGGTGGTCAAACCTTGCCACAGGCTGCCCAGAGAGCTTGTGGAGCGTCCATCTTTAGAGATATCCAACACCTGATGGGACAATGTCCTGAGCAACCTGCCCTAGCTGACCCTGCTTTGAGCAGGAGGATTGGACTGCAAGTTCTCCAGAGGTCCACTCCAACCTCAACTCCTCTGAGGTTTTGTGAATATGAGTACTGCAGCTTCTTCTCTTCTGACAAGAGAGAGGGAATAACCTGATTTGTTCTGGATAAATGTCAAGAAGAAAAACATCTCTGTCCTTGACTGCTTGATCAATCTTGAAATCTGAGTTACAAAACTAATCTGCCGCTCTCACAGCCCCTCTCATGGATCCCCCTTCTCTGACTCCACTCTTGCCTCTGAGGCCATGCTGTGTTTCAGAGAATTTCATTAATATCTCCTGCAAGATTTCCATGGCAGGCTGCATACTGCTGGGCTGGTGCCATGAGGTGCACCTGGAAGATATTCCAGTACATAGCTTTGTTGTCGTCATAATTTTCCTACAGGTGTTTCTGACACTGACACTAGCCTCACCACTGAGGCTTACAGCACATGAGATGGGAAATGAGGAAGGCAACCCAGCCTTCCACAACTGCCTGGGAGTTTGGACTTCCTTACAGTTCCCAGAGCACTTTCCTCCTTCCTTACGCACCAGGGCGCTGAAGAGCAGCAAAGCCAGAAGGGTCTGGGAGATGCTCTCTCAGGACCAGAAGGAGCCTGGAGAGCAGATTTGGTCAGGGGCTCTGGGAAGTGAATGAAGAGCCCCTTGGGAAGACAGTGAGGGGTGACCACTGCTTGGCACGTGGAATGGAGGAGGGGAATTGTGGTAGAGAGGGCTGGCACTGAGCACCAGTGGGTCACTCCGCAGCCACATTCACTTTCAGCCGCTCACAGCAGTGCCAAACCCTGTGGCACCAGGGGGAGAAACCCACAGCAGCACCGCCTGGCATCCCAGCACCCAGCTGCAGCCCCAGGCAGCCGGCTGCAGTGACATGGCAGTGAGGCTCCTTGGTGCTGAGCAGGGCTGAGGAATGACTGCCAATGTGATGCGCTCGTGTCTGTGTGAGTGTGCCGCAGAGAAGTGCGGTGTCTCTCTGCACGTGTGCCCCCAGCCTTGGCTCCCAGGTACAGCCACACCAATGGGGGTCTGTGCTGCCTACAGCAGTCTAGGGGGAACAGAGATGGGAAAAATGTACCTCCTGGTTCAGAGAACCCTTTCTTCTGGGTTGGGTTTTGAAGCTTCCTTGGGCAAAGGGATCCCAAGAGAGTGTCCTCACAGTGGGGACTGTGACAGAGAAGCATGGCTCAGAATGCACGGTCCAGCAAGAGGCACTGCCTGGAAACACCAAGGCATGTGTTTGGAGACGGCTAACTAGCCGTGCCCAGGTAGCCAGGGGTCACACAGATCAGCAGACAGAGTGGCAGTAGTGGAAGGAAATGGCAGGGGCACTTTCTCTTTGAGTGGTTCCATGAGTCTTTTCACTCCTGTCAGTGGCGTGTTTTTGAGATACACCTCTGCACTGGCCCAGTTGTTGTGCTCTGTTTCACCCTGCGGAGCAGCCTCAGAGGGTGGGAACTGGGTTCCTCTGCGATGAGCTGGCCCCAGAAGTTGTGCCCCGGGAGCACAACTAATGTGCTCCAGCTGTCTGTAGGCTTCCAGTCCGTAGCACAAGACCAAAGGTAAGCCAAAAGGAAAGCAACCCAAAACGTCCCAAGTGTGAACATCACGCCCTCTACAACAGCAGTTTTGTTCCATCCTGGCAGCTGGGGGCCAAGAAGGCTGTGGGAAAAAGGCCTGATGGGAGAGGGAGTGTTAACAGCACGTGAAAATCCTCAGGGAGCCCCGGGTCCCTCACCGCAGTCTCTCCGGCCGGCAGGAGGCATGCTTCAGCCCCTCACACAGCAGCTGCACCCCAGCATCTCCAATGTCATTATCAGCCAGGTCCAGCTCCCGCAGACTCAGGCTGGTGCTGAGCACAGCGGCCAGGTCCCCGCAGCCGGTGCTGGTGATCTGGCAGCACTGCAGCCTGCAGGGGAGGCACACAAAGAGGAGCTGTGGGATTGTCACAGCCACCAAGAGACAGACGCACCCGCTCACCAGCCTTCCCATTTCAGTCCCACTAGTCCCTGACCCTGAGCTTCCCCAGGCACTGGGCACCTCCCAAGGCTACAGACAAGAAATGGGAATTTCCGGGCAATTTGTTTTGTTTGCAAAGTCATCGCAGTGTGCATGCTAGTCATCCCACCACTGTAGCGGTAATTGTGCGGCTGCGTTCCCATGGCTCGGCAGAGCGCTCTAGAGCCACAGGAGATGCCCCGCATGGCTCAAACAATCCAGGCAGAGCTGGCAGAGACAACACAGGGCCTGCACAAGAGCCCCGATGTTTGGCATGGCAGCCCGGGTGGCGATGTGAGTAAAGGCAAGGACTGTGAGGGAGCTGAGTGGCCCAGGCCTGGCAGAAGAGGGACTTGTTCTCTGCCCTCCTCCGGTGCCCGCTCACGTGGGACTGAACACCCTGGACTCAGCAGACACCAGGGCTGGGGAAACAGGTGCCTGGAGGGTTGCCCCTTTCACACATTCCTCTTGCTCTCCGGGCAGGCAGGCAGGGAGCACGGGATGAGCAGGGACCCAGTGCTGCAGGCTCACCTCGATAGCAGCCTCTCCCCATCCCTGCAGGCAGCAGCTGACCAGCCTCACCCACGGCCCAGACCCCATCAAGGGCTGCCCACAAGGCAGCCAGGGAAATGCCCCAAGAGGCCCTGAGTCCCTCATCCCACCATCTCCAGCCAGCAGATGGATTGCTTCAGCCCCTTGCACAGCAGCTGCAGTCCAGCGTCACCAAAATAATTTTCTCCAAGTCCTAGCTCCCACAGGCTCTGGTTGGTGCTAAGCACGGTGGCCAGGCCCCACACATGGCCAGGTCACCCTGCCTACACTCATGGCACCCAGCGCTTGGCCAACGAGGACTTGGTGCTGGAGCCACCGTTTACTCCAAGCCCAGCCCTCGGCCTCCTCTGAGCCCATTTCTTCCCAGAAGGTAATAAATGGGTCTTCTCAGCAGTGCACAATGGAAAGACAAGAGGCAACAGGCAGGAGTTGCAACACAGGAAATTAATTAGACTTTAGATCTCTGTGCCCTGTCCCCCACCATGAGTGTGGTCAAACAATGGAACAGGATGCCAGAGAGGCTGTGGAGCCTCATCCTTGGAAACATTCCTAACCCAATTGGACAAGACCCTGAACAAATGAATCTACTGCAGCCCACCTTTGAACACAAAGGACTGTTAGAGGACCTCTGGAGTTTCCCTCTTACATAAACTACTTTATGATTCTGGATCTGGGCAAGACCCTGCTGGTTAAGTGCCCTTCTGCAAATGGCTGGAGCCACGGAGAGTCTGGAAAACAGGTTTATGGAGACTATATATAGAATAGAATAGAATAGAATAGAATAGAATAGAATAGAATAGAACAGAACAGAATAGAATATTTCAGTTGGAAGAGACCTACAGTGATCATCTAGCCCAACTGCCTGACCAACTCAGGGCTGACCAAAAGTTAAAGCATGTTGTTAAGGGCATTGTCCAAATGCCTCTTAACCGCTGGCAGTCATGGGGCATTGACCACCTCTCTAGGAAGCCTGTTCCAGTGTTCGACCAACCTCTCGGCAAACAAATGCTTCCTAATGTACAGTCTAAACCTCCCCTGATGCAGCTTTGAACCATTCCTATGCATCCTGTCCCTGGATCCCAGGGAGAAGAGATCAGCACCTCCCTCTCCACTTCACCTCCTCAGGAAGCTGTAGAGAGCTATGAGGTCGCCCCTCAGCCTCCTTTTCTCCAAATTAGACAAACCCAGAGTCTCCAATCACTCCTCAGAGGACAACCCTTTCTTCACTAAAAGGGTTGTCAAGCACTGGAACAGGCTGCCCAGGGAAGTGGTTGAGTCACCATCCCCAGAGGTATTTAAAAGATGTGTAGATGTGGTGCTTAGGGACATGGTTTAGTGGCGGACTTGGCAGTGCTAGTTAACAGTTGGATTCAATGATCTTATAGGTCTTTTCCAACCTAAACGATTCTACGATTCTGTGCCTTCCAACCCTGTCACCAGCTTTGTTGCCCTCCTCTGGACGCATTCGAGGACCTTCACATCCTTCCCAGATGGTGGGGCCCAGAACTGCACACAGTACTCCAGGTGAGGCCGCAACAATGCTGAATACAGTAGGATAATCACTTTCGACTGGCTGTGTCCTCTTGTCCCTTGAGAGAGTCAACAGCCACTCCCCATTTAGTATCATCAGGAAACTTGCTAATGGTTCATTCAAATCCCACATCCAGATCATTGATCAAAGTATTGAACAGCACTGGCCCTAGGATTGAGCCCTGAGGAACACCGCTGGTGACCGGTCGCCAGCCACATGTAGCCCCATTCACTGCAGTGAATGCCAGTTCTTCACCCAGCGCACCGTGAACCCGCTCATCCCACAGCTGCACAACTTGTCCAGAAGATGCTGTGAGGGACAATATCAAAAGCCTTACCAAACTCTAGAAAAGCCACATCCACCGCCTTCCCTTCATCCACCAGTCAGGTGACCTTATCGTAGAAGGATATCGAACTAGTTAAACAGGATTTACCCTTTGTGAAGCCACGTTGACTGTGCTGATGATTGCATTGTCCTTTAAATGCCTTTCAGTAGCACCCAGGGTGATCTGCTCTGTAATTCTTCCACGTGCTGAGCTTAGACTAAGAGGTCTGTGGTTTCCTGGGTGGGTGGGTGGATGGCGGCTGTGATTGCACTCCTTCAGCCTCTGGGAAGGGAGGCCTGGACATCATTAGCGTTTCATTGGGCCAAAGGTGTGGAGACAGCAGAGCCCATGGGAGAAACGGAGAGGTTTCCTCTCTCCCCTGGGAAATGTTTTCTTTTTTTCACCATTGATGAAACTATTTAAGGTAAAACCATCATGACTATGTCTAAACACTGCTAAAGCCTGTGAAGGTGTTCAAAAGGGCTTTAGACATTTAAATTCAACCCTCTCTGCTCTGAAATCGCTCTGCACTGGGAAACACTTGCACAAAGGCTGGGTTGGGAGGGTGGGTTTTCGTTTGGTTTTGGTTTGGGTTTTTGTTTTTTTTTTTTTGTTAGCATGTGACCAAGAACTGTAGGAGGAAACAGAACAAAGTCTGGGCTGAGGCAGAGGTGATCAGCTGCCCCTTTCCAGGCAGCCCCAGAGCATGACAGCTGGGTGCACCCCACAACCAACCTTCCCAGATGCTGCTGGGTGAGTCCCCAGGGCAGAACTTGGGGACAGCTGGGAGACAGGAGTGAGAAAATGTGAGGCAAAGAGCCCTGCAAACACCAAGGTCAGTGAAGAAGGAGGAGGAGGAGGAGGAGGCTCTCCAGGCACCGGAACAGAGATTCCCCTGCAGCCCATGGTGAAGACCATGGTGATGCAGGTTGTCCCCCTGCAGCCCATGGAGGTCCACGGTGGAGCAGACACCCAGCCTGCAGCCCGGGGAGGACTCCATGCCTCAGCAGGTGGATGTGCCCTGAAGAAAGTTGCAGCCAGTGGAGAGCCCACGCTGGAGCAGGTTTTCTGGCAGGACCTGTGGCCCATGGGGAGCCCACACTAAAGCAGTTCGTGAAAGACTGTACCCTGTGGGGAACCCATGCTGGAGCAGTCCATTCGTGAAGGACTGTATCCTGTGGAAAGGACCCATGCTGGAGCAGTTTGTATCCCATGAGTGGGACCCCACACTGGAGCAGGAGAAGAACGTGAGGGGGAAGGAGTGGCAGAGACAGAGTGTTACGGACTGACCGCAACCCCCATTCCTCATCCCCCCGCACTGCTCAGGGGAAGAAGGTAGAAGAGTCAGGAGTGTAGCTGAGCCCAGGAAGAAGGGGTGGTGGGTAAAGGTATTTTTAGTTTTGTTTTTGTTTTTCACTATCCTACTCTATTTTTAACTGGCAATTAAATTAATCTTCCCCAAGGTGAGTCTGGTTTGCCCACAACGGTAATTGGTGAGCATCTCCCTGTCCTTATCTCAACCCTTGAGCTGATCTGATTTTCTCCCCCTGTCTTGTTGAGGAGGGAGAGTGAGAGAGCAGCCGGGTGGGCATCTGGCAGCCAGAGAAGGTCAACCCACCACACTGACAGAGGGGGAAAAAAATCCTTCTCCACCTTCCTTGTTTCTTAAACACTTTCCCTTGGCACCGGCTGTATGTCACTGCTGATGACAGGGCACCAGCTCCGTGGTGCTTTGGTCTGACCCAGGTGGCAGCTCTTGTGCAACAGGAGCAGGAGACAGGCTGAGGACCGGTGCCAATGCTCGATCCTGACACCAAGCACCTCTCTGCATCCCTAGGCAGAAGACTGAAACCTGTCCTGAGCTGGAGGCACCGTGGGCACAGCTGGGGCTATGCGAGCTGGAGCAGGGGCAGGTGGGAGGCAGGAGGGGCTCAGCCAGAGGGGGAGCACAGCTGCAGGTGCAGGGCACGACGCTTGGTGCAGACTGAGAAGAAGGAAGGGTGAGGCTGACAGTGTGGAAAAGGGTCCATCTGGGAAGGAGGAGGAAGAGACAAAAGAAGCTGTTTCTGCAGTGGACGCCGGCCAGGTGGGAGGGTGGTTCCCCTCCCCAGCATTGCCTGTCCTCCTGCTCCCACCAGCACTTGGGAAGCAGGGTTTTCCTGCCCACCCTCACAGGATGGAGAGCAGCAGCCTGTGGAGTCAGGGCCCTGCCCTGCTCCCCTCCCACCCAAGGGTAGGACTGGCCCCTGGGAAAGCGGTTCAAGATGGGATGCAGGTGGCTGAAGAAGAAAGGACTCCTCCAACGCTTGTCTCTCTCTTCAAATGCAAGAGACTGTCCTGCCTCTCACGGTGTGTTGACACCAAGACACTTTTCCCCAAGGGTCGATGCGTGCTCAGGCCGAGGTCCCATCCCTGAGCCAGGTGTGGCTGATCAGTAGCACTGGGGACATGCCTTGGGCTTGGGGACAAGGGCCAGTGTCTCAGCACAGACAGCTTTGAATCTCCAGCAGCAGCAGCAGCAGCAGCTCCAAGACCATCTGGCCTGAACAAGGCCTGTGGAATCTGTCTGCCTTCTCCCTGCATGTAAAGCTGAACAGCTTGTGAACGCCACAGCCCTGGGAGAAAAGCTGCCTCTGGGACTAGAGGGAGAGACCCAGTGAGTGCCAGCCCTGCCCTTCCCTTCCCTTCCCTTCCCTTCCCTTCCCTTCCCTTCCCTTCCCTTCCCTTCCCTTCCCTTCCCTTCCCTTCCCTTCCCTTCCCTTCCCTTCCCTTCCCTTCCCTTCCCTTCCCTTCCCTTCCCTTCCCTTCCCTTCCCTGTGGACAACAATTGCAGACTGGTGTGGACTTTCCGTGAGAGGTTGTGAGATCAGCCATTGGCAGTGTGAGGGGTTTGGAGAGGCAGGAGAAGCACAGCACACAGACAAGGAGCTTTAGCCCAGCTCCCACAGAGCTCTCTTCCAAGGTGAGGCCGTAACGATTCAGTGACAGCATTTCCATCACGTGCCCCTGTCTTTCCCCAGCCCTCCTCCTCCCCTGAGAAAGTCTGGCCCTGTTGGCCATCTCCAGCCCCCCAAATCACCAGGGCTCCTCAGAGCAGGCCTCCGGGCTAGAGGGAGCAGCCCCACCTGTGCCTTTCTGTGGACATACCAACTGCAGCTGGTGCCGAACCCCACTACTTGACATCAGGGAAGATCCACAGAGGCTCAGCGCCAGGGAACCAGCTTCTCCCACTCCCATGGTGATGGAGCTGGGCCACACATCCGTGCGGGATTCTCTGCAGTGCCTGGTGGCCCCAACATGCCTTCCTGACCTGTGATGGGGGGTGCCCCAGAGAAGGGTGTGGGCTGGGGGTCCAGGAAGGCACATGGGCCCAGTGTGGGGCTCTGAAATCTCCTGTGAACCCAGGAGTGCTGAGTCCATGGGGCAGGGAACCACCGCCCCTCCCAGACCGGGGCAGAGGACCCAGGGGTCCGGGCTGTCTGCCTGCGCTCCTCTCCTGCCCCGACACCAAATTGTGCTATTTGGGGGGATGGTGCTCACTAGAACCCCGGTAAGGACCTTTTTCCCACTGTGCCTCCGAAACACTGGGTGCCCCAAGGGCTGGCACCATCTGCCCTTTGCCTCTCCCAGCCTCATGGGGGGACACTCCAGTTTGCCCTAACCTGCCCTTATCTAGGGGCACGTGGTGGGTGGGAAGGGGATCTCCTTTACAGAGACATCCCAGGCGTTCGGGGTCCCTCAGCCACTCTGCTCATCACGGTGGTGCAGCCAGAGAGGACCCAGGTGTCCGGGCGCTGGCAGAGGAGTGGGGACGTGGACACGGAAACACAAACACACACACACGCAGAGCGTGGCTTTGCTGAAGGGGTTTATTGATCATGAGAGGAAAATGGCCCAGGGCTCCCAGGGGATCAGGTGGGGTCATCCAGGGATGATCATCTCCTCACGCTGCTGGAGGGGGACAGGAAAAGGGTGTCACCACCAGCTCCGGTCCTGAAAGACAGAGCCCAAACCGTGACCCCCAGCGTCCGCTGGGACATGAGAGGGGCCTTGTCCCCACCGTCTCTCTCTGCAGAGACCTGGGGAAGGAGAAGAGAATTGGAGCCCTCAATATACCCAGGACAGGACGTGGCTCTCCTGAGACCCCTATGGCACACAGAGCCCTTTGCCCAGTGTGTCATTACCCTGGGATGCCCCTAAATCTCCCCGGAGCCCTGTCCAGCCCTCACGGTGATCCTGGGGGTCTGTATGGCACCAGAGCCCCTGCCTGGCCTGCACGGTGACCCTCTGGGTCTGTAGAGCCCCACTGAGTGCAGGGACAGGCATGGGGGCAGCTCTGTCCAGCTCACCCTGGGACGTGGATGATGGACAGTCCCCTCTGTTTCCCTCTCCCACACCCATGTTCTGCCCACCCCTGAGGGCTCAGGGATCCCCTGGGGCCCAGAATCCTCTGTGAGGCTCAAGATGCCCTGATGCTGCTCACCTAGCCATCAACGGCTGCAGCCATGCGTTTCTGCCGCGCAAGCTCCACCAGCTTGTCAGCCACAGGGGGCTGGGGAGAAAGGGAGGGTTAGGGACACGCCTGGGTGCACTGGGGTGTACTGGGAGGCAGGGGAAAGCAATGGGGTCCTTGGGGAAGGTGCCTCCGGGGGAAAACGGGGTACATGAGTTTGTATGGTGGTGCACAGAAAGCAGTGGGGGTCCTGGGGAAGGGGCCCACCTGGGTGCGTGGCTGTGTACTGGGGCATCCTGAGGTGCACTGGGGTGTACTGGGTTGTAAAGGGATGGATGGGAATGCAACGGGGGCCCTGGGAAAACACTGGGGTGCGGGGGTGTTCTCTGGGGTTGCAGTGGGGTGCACTGGGGCGCACTGGGATGCCCTGAAGTGTTGTGGCCATGGGAAGGGAGGGTCTGGGGCCAGCAGAACTCATGGTACCTACCTCAGCCCTCTTCACTCGCCCGATTTTGATTCTCCTCTGTAGAGAGACCATGAGACCTCACTGGTCACTGGGATGTCCCCAGTCCCAGCAAGGGATGGGAGGACCAAAGTGCCCTCCAGTTCCCCAGACTGGATGCCCTCCAAGTCCACCCCACTACTTACATGCCGGCAATAACTTCCACTTGCTTCAAAGAATGCCTAGGAAAGAAGAGCAAAGGGGTGGTCTGGATTGGACCTTGGTGGGGCTGTGGGTGGGGCACAGGTGTCCCCAGTCCCCCCAGGCCCATGGCTTCCCCCAGGTCTGAGGGGGAAAATCCCTCCTGCTCCCCCCACCCCCATTCATTCCAGTTTCACCTGGGATACCTGTTCATGCAAGGACCAGGGGTGGAGATGGAGACAAGGATAGCGTGGGGAATTTGCGGCCTCCAAAGAGGACGGGGGTTGCGGGGACCCAGAGACAGGGCACTGGGGTGAATTAGCATGGAATTGTGGGAGGGAGAAAGCTGCGTTGCCCGGGGCTGGAGGTGCAGGGGAGCCTGGAGGAGCCCCTTGCTTGGAAAAGGGAGAGGACAAGTCAAGGGGTTTCATGCTCACCACTGCAAATTTAATTCTGCAGGAGAACTGATGTCCTGCAGCCAAGACCCATCCGCAGCCTTGAGCCCCTCCCTGTGGCATTGGGGACTCACCTGAGCATCTTCTGGGGTGCACAGCAGGATGGTGAAGAGCAGGGCCACGCTGAGCACTGCGACCTTCATCTTCCTCTGCGGTGTGGCGAGTCCTGGGTGAAGCTGGAGAAGGTGAGGGGCAGATTTATCCCTCCCAGGACTCCTCCTTGCCCCGCCCCGAGAGCCCCCAGGGCATAGCCAGGCTTGGCAGAGACACCAGCCCTGGCAACAAGCCCAGCCCCGGCACAGAGTCACCCCCGCCTCTGGCACTGATCTAGCCACCTTCCCCGGCATCAGTCCAGCTTCCGGCATGGGGCAGCTGCACATGGAAGGGCCAAGGCATCTGGGGGTGGCGAGGGGAGGCAGAGAGAGCGCCCCTGACAGCTGGACACCCTACGGTGACGACTCACTGCTCCAACACGAAACCATCCTCCAACAGTCCCCCAAAGCCAGATCCCTCCCACCTCCCAGTGCCCCTCGCCTCCCAGCACTGCCATCTCCCAGTGCCGCTGGCCTCCCAGACCCGTCTTTCCCTCTGGGACTCCCCCAGGGATGACGCCAGCTTCAGACCAGGGGTCTTTAAGCAGAATTGTCTCTGAGCCCTCTCCAGCCCCTTGGGTAAATGGGGGGCTGGGACCAACCCCTCTTCTTGGGGCACCAGGGACCCCAGGATTAGGGAACACTGGGAGGTGGGAGGACAACTCGGGGCACGGGCAATGGGGACAGCCAGGTGACTGGGACCTTCAGTCACTGGAGGCAATGGGGAGCACTGGCGAATGCTGGGCAGCGGGAGATGAGGGCTCGGCTTGAGGGAAGTGCTGGGGTGGTGGCAGTGCCCAGCTCCAGCCCACCCCATTTCCCTTGCACTGCAGGCCTCAAACTGGTCCAGTCCCCAGCCACGGCCTCCCCAGAACAGAGAACAGAGGGGAATATCCCCTGCCCTGGCCCTCACCCTCACCCTGCCACTGCCTGGGGCCACCGTGCCCTCCCAGACAACCTGGGTCCCACTCTGCAGAGCTGCCCCCAGACGGTGGGTCCCAGTGACTCTGTCCCCAACAAGGCTCTGGCTCCAGCCCTGTCCCTGGCTGGGACTCGGCCACAGCTCACCAAAGGCCCTTGTCCCCAGGGAGTGTCCCTTCAATGCCCTCGTCCTCGGCCCAGGCCAGCGCTGTCCCTGAGCAGGATGTGGCCATTCAGAGGGACACGCTGAAGCATCTGCTTGTCCCCAGGCAGCCACTCAGAGCTAATTGCGGGGACGGAGCTCCCCTGGCAAGAGGAGGGATGTTTGTCCCCGCAGCATCTCTGATAAGCCGTGTTTGCCCAGGGCTCGTGGCACAAGGAGCCCATTCAGCAAGACGGGTTCTTCACGAGAGTGCCTGATCGAGAGGAGCCGGGGCGGGGGCGGTTAAAGCAGTCTGGACGCCTGGGCTCCCTCCATCCCCAGCAGCAGGCAGAGCCCACAGAGGAGGGCAGTGCTGGGGGAACCGTGGAGGAGCAGGTCCTGGGGCACCCCGCACGCTGGGGCTCCCTCGCTCCCCTGGGGACAGGCTGGAGCCCAGAGGTGGGGGCAGTCCCGGGGGAGCAGCCTGACACCCGGGGTGTCGCTCTCCTTCGGGAAAGCCTGGTGGCAGGGGAGTCCTGCAGGAGCAGGGCTTAGAGCAACCTGGGTGATGGAGCTGTCTCCCCAGCGGCACTGCGTCCCTTTCCCTCCCCCACTTCTGCCTGCCGCGCAGCTACCCCTGGCTTTCCAGGGTGGTTTCCTTCACAGCACCCCTGGCCCAAACATCACCAGCCTGGGGGCCCTGGGCAGCATCCTCTGGCCAGTGTGGGGCAGGGGCGGTGTGGGATTGTGTACAACTGGTTCAGCTCTCCACTCTGAGTGCAGAGAGCCACTGGGTGAAGCTGCTGGCCTCGCTCGCGCAAGCCAAGCAAGACGTTTTCCAGCAATCCGGCATCGATGCACCCGTTCTTTCCAGTCGTGACACTCACACGATCTGCCGTCACTGCTCTCTCCAAGGATGCAAGTGCCCCAAACAGCAGAGGGAATAGCTGGTTACCTCTGTTAGCAGGGACATATTCATAATGAAGATTTGGATCAACAAAATTTTGGATCAACAAGCTCAGGCACCCCTGTTTTGCCCCCCTGTAGATGCACACAACTATCAGAAGAGAGAGATAACAGGACAGATATTTATTTATTTATTTATTTATTTATTTATTTCTGCGTAACGAGAAGACCAGCATTTTGGTGGTGTGAACTAGCACTGGGAGGAGATAGGGCCAGTAAGGTCTCAATCAGGAGATGCAGCACATACTTACTTTCTCTTTTGGTAGCTGATAGTCAGAAGTAACCACATGTAATGACCAGCAAATCCACTAGCCGCACTGAGCAACAGCAGCATTGCATGCATTGGACTCATTGCCTGTACTGAGTTCGCTTCAAAGAAAGCATATTTTTCAATACACTACTGTTACAAAAACATGAGCACGTCTTTTTAGATACCATTAAACCAGCAGACGGGATCTTCCTGAATAGCACCTTTAACACTAAGTGGTTATCAAATGCCATCCGCCTGATACGCATTTATCTCAAAGGCAGCCTTGACCTCTCCTAAGTCAATATTCCTCAGTTATGACAGTGCGTACAATTCATCAATTCTTTTCAAAATAACTTCAGAACAGAAAAAACATCACAGCATATTTAAATATGATAAATAATTCAACACTGTGTAACTTAGCTACCTAATAAGTAACGCACAAAGCAGAAGCAGTCAAAATGAAAGTCTTCCAGGTGACTGCCTGCTCTTTGGACAATTTCAAAGCAAACACTGAAGTCAGTTGCCTTAAATCTTTTCACAACTGATTGACAACAGATCTCTCATTTACAGTTAGTTGCATGTAAAGATATGACCTTACCCATAACCCTTAAAAATGACATATAATGTCAATGAAGAATCTGAGCCTTTACAGTTCTCGTGAACCACTTATCAGTGTGTTTTTATTTATCTCTTTTCACGTGGATACAACCAGACAGGCTTTCTTTGAAGCTGTGACAGGAGTCTGTATCATCATGGGAACAAAAACAGTGACACCTTGGTTTCACTGAAACTCAGGCAAACCTCCCACTGAGTTCAAAACCTAAACCAGATTTTTACCACCAGCCTTTGATTCCCAGCTTATGTCTCTTAAAAATAAATTATCCTCACACCCTTAGAGACAGAGGACTAAAATAGAGCACTATTTTACTTTCAGACATGTGTCATGGACTGCTGGATGTTTTTGGAAGTGAATGGCGATTGGGAAGCACAGCGTGGTAGCTTGAATTACTGTGCAACATGACAAACAGAGGAAGAGTTTACAGAGGAACGTGCCAGCCTTAAGAAGTATTCCTGGATCTTCTATCATAATGTTGATGTCCCGCGAACTCAGTACAGGCAATGAGTCCAATGCATGCAATGCTGCTGTTGCTCAGTGCGGCTAGTGGATTTGCTGGTCATTACATGTGGTTACTTCTGACTATCAGCTATCACGGTTCCCCCAGCACTGCCCTCCTCTGTGGGCTCTGCCTGCTGCTGGGGATGGAGGGAGCCCAGGCGTCCAGACTGCTTTAACCGCCCCCGCCCCGGCTCCTCTCGATCAGGCACTCTCGTGAAGAACCCGTCTTGCTGAATGGGCTCCTTGTGCCACGAGCCCTGGGCAAACACGGCTTATCAGAGATGCTGCGGGGACAAACATCCCTCCTCTTGCCAGGGGAGCTCCGTCCCCGCAATTAGCTCTGAGTGGCTGCCTGGGGACAAGCAGATGCTTCAGCGTGTCCCTCTGAATGGCCACATCCTGCTCAGGGACAGCGCTGGCCTGGGCCGAGGACGAGGGCATTGAAGGGACACTCCCTGGGGACAAGGGCCTTTGGTGAGCTGTGGCCGAGTCCCAGCCAGGGACAGGGCTGGAGCCAGAGCCTTGTTGGGGACAGAGTCACTGGGACCCACCGTCTGGGGGCAGCTCTGCAGAGTGGGACCCAGGTTGTCTGGGAGGGCACGGTGGCCCCAGGCAGTGGCAGGGTGAGGGTGAGGGCCAGGGCAGGGGATATTCCCCTCTGTTCTCTGTTCTGGGGAGGCCGTGGCTGGGGACTGGACCAGTTTGAGGCCTGCAGTGCAAGGGAAATGGGGTGGGCTGGAGCTGGGCACTGCCACCACCCCAGCACTTCCCTCAAGCCGAGCCCTCATCTCCCGCTGCCCAGCATTCGCCAGTGCTCCCCATTGCCTCCAGTGACTGAAGGTCCCAGTCACCTGGCTGTCCCCATTGCCCGTGCCCCGAGTTGTCCTCCCACCTCCCAGTGTTCCCTAATCCTGGGGTCCCTGGTGCCCCAAGAAGAGGGGTTGGTCCCAGCCCCCCATTTACCCAAGGGGCTGGAGAGGGCTCAGAGACAATTCTGCTTAAAGACCCCTGGTCTGAAGCTGGCGTCATCCCTGGGGGAGTCCCAGAGGGAAAGACGGGTCTGGGAGGCCAGCGGCACTGGGAGATGGCAGTGCTGGGAGGCGAGGGGCACTGGGAGGTGGGAGGGATCTGGCTTTGGGGGACTGTTGGAGGATGGTTTCGTGTTGGAGCAGTGAGTCGTCACCGTAGGGTGTCCAGCTGTCAGGGGCGCTCTCTCTGCCTCCCCTCGCCACCCCCAGATGCCTTGGCCCTTCCATGTGCAGCTGCCCCATGCCGGAAGCTGGACTGATGCCGGGGAAGGTGGCTAGATCAGTGCCAGAGGCGGGGGTGACTCTGTGCCGGGGCTGGGCTTGTTGCCAGGGCTGGTGTCTCTGCCAAGCCTGGCTATGCCCTGGGGGCTCTCGGGGCGGGGCAAGGAGGAGTCCTGGGAGGGATAAATCTGCCCCTCACCTTCTCCAGCTTCACCCAGGACTCGCCACACCGCAGAGGAAGATGAAGGTCGCAGTGCTCAGCGTGGCCCTGCTCTTCACCATCCTGCTGTGCACCCCAGAAGATGCTCAGGTGAGTCCCCAATGCCACAGGGAGGGGCTCAAGGCTGCGGATGGGTCTTGGCTGCAGGACATCAGTTCTCCTGCAGAATTAAATTTGCAGTGGTGAGCATGAAACCCCTTGACTTGTCCTCTCCCTTTTCCAAGCAAGGGGCTCCTCCAGGCTCCCCTGCACCTCCAGCCCCGGGCAACGCAGCTTTCTCCCTCCCACAATTCCATGCTAATTCACCCCAGTGCCCTGTCTCTGGGTCCCCGCAACCCCCGTCCTCTTTGGAGGCCGCAAATTCCCCACGCTATCCTTGTCTCCATCTCCACCCCTGGTCCTTGCATGAACAGGTATCCCAGGTGAAACTGGAATGAATGGGGGTGGGGGGAGCAGGAGGGATTTTCCCCCTCAGACCTGGGGGAAGCCATGGGCCTGGGGGGACTGGGGACACCTGTGCCCCACCCACAGCCCCACCAAGGTCCAATCCAGACCACCCCTTTGCTCTTCTTTCCTAGGCATTCTTTGAAGCAAGTGGAAGTTATTACCGGCATGTAAGTAGTGAGGTGGACTTGGAGGGCATCCAGTCTGGGGAACTGGAGGGCACTTTGGTCCTCCCATCCCTTGCTGGGACTGGGGACATCCCAGTGACCAGTGAGGTCTCATGGTCTCTCTACAGAGGGAATTCAAAATCGGGCGAGTGAAGAGGGCTGAGGTAGGTACCATGAGTTCTGCTGGCCCCAGACCCTCCCTTCCCATGGCCACAACACTTCAGGGCATCCCAGTGTGCCCCAGTGCACCCCACTGCAACCCCAGAGAACACCCCCGCACCCCAGTGTTTTCCCAGGGCCCCCGTTGCATTCCCATCCATCCCTTTACAACCCAGTACACCCCAGTGCACCTCAGGATGCCCCAGTACACAGCCACGCACCCAGGTGGGCCCCTTCCCCAGGACCCCCACTGCTTTCTGTGCACCACCATACAAACTCATGTACCCCGTTTTCCCCCGGAGGCACCTTCCCCAAGGACCCCATTGCTTTCCCCTGCCTCCCAGTACACCCCAGTGCACCCAGGCGTGTCCCTAACCCTCCCTTTCTCCCCAGCCCCCTGTGGCTGACAAGCTGGTGGAGCTTGCGCGGCAGAAACGCATGGCTGCAGCCGTTGATGGCTAGGTGAGCAGCATCAGGGCATCTTGAGCCTCACAGAGGATTCTGGGCCCCAGGGGATCCCTGAGCCCTCAGGGGTGGGCAGAACGTGGGTGTGGGAGAGGGAAACAGAGGGGACTGTCCATCATCCACGTCCCAGGGTGAGCTGGACAGAGCTGCCCCCATGCCTGTCCCTGCACTCAGTGGGGCTCTACAGACCCAGAGGGTCACCGTGCAGGCCAGGCAGGGGCTCTGGTGCCATACAGACCCCCAGGATCACCGTGAGGGCTGGGACAGGGCTCCGGGGAGATTAGGGGCATCCCAGGGTAATGACACACTGGGCAAAGGGCTCTGTGTGCCATAGGGGTCTCAGGAGAGCCACGTCCTGTCCTGGGTATATTGAGGGCTCCAATTCTCTTCTCCTTCCCCAGGTCTCTGCAGAGAGAGACGGTGGGGACAAGGCCCCTCTCATGTCCCAGCGGACGCTGGGGGTCACGGTTTGGGCTCTGTCTTTCAGGACCGGAGCTGGTGGTGACACCCTTTTCCTGTCCCCCTCCAGCAGCGTGAGGAGATGATCATCCCTGGATGACCCCACCTGATCCCCTGGGAGCCCTGGGCCATTTTCCTCTCATGATCAATAAACCCCTTCAGCAAAGCCACGCTCTGCGTGTGTGTGTGTTTGTGTTTCCGTGTCCACGTCCCCACTCCTCTGCCAGCGCCCGGACACCTGGGTCCTCTCTGGCTGCACCACCGTGATGAGCAGAGTGGCTGAGGGACCCCGAACGCCTGGGATGTCTCTGTAAAGGAGATCCCCTTCCCACCCACCACGTGCCCCTAGATAAGGGCAGGTTAGGGCAAACTGGAGTGTCCCCCCATGAGGCTGGGAGAGGCAAAGGGCAGATGGTGCCAGCCCTTGGGGCACCCAGTGTTTCGGAGGCACAGTGGGAAAAAGGTTCTTACCGGGGTTCTAGTGAGCACCATCCCCCCAAATAGCACAATTTGGTGTCGGGGCAGGAGAGGAGCGCAGGCAGACAGCCCGGACCCCTGGGTCCTCTGCCCCGGTCTGGGAGGGGCGGTGGTTCCCTGCCCCATGGACTCAGCACTCCTGGGTTCACAGGAGATTTCAGAGCCCCACACTGGGCCCATGTGCCTTCC